>NC_134782.1:82798075-82800575 GCF_046742065.1 Oratosquilla oratoria | reverse complement strand
TATACAGGCACTTCTCCAGTCCTCCGGTACTCTACCCTCTCTCCAGCAAACATTAAATAACCTCACCAACCAGTCCACCATCACTGAACCTCCCTTTTTCAGACATTCTGCATGGCATCCATCCAGACCAGGTGCCTTACCTGCTTTCATCATCTTAACAACTGCCTTCACCTCATCCTTCCTTATTTCTCCTCCATTCTCCTCACTCATCACTCTCATTTTCTTCGCATTTCCCACTGCAGCTATCTTTCCTTCCCTATCCTCCTTCACATTTAGCAACTCCCTAAAATATTCTGCCCATCTTCCCCTTACTGCCATCTCTTCCATTATCATCTCTCCATCTGTACCTTTTACCTTTTCTTCCCTACTTGATTCGCCTCCTCTTCCTCTCTTAATTTCTTTCCAAAACATCTTTTTATTACTTTCAAAATTTTCTGTCATACTCCTACCCCATTTCACATCTGCTCTCCTCTTTGCCTCCTTTACCTTTTGCTTTACTTCTCTTTTCTTTTCTTTGTACGTCTCATATGACTCCCCCGTCCTCTTTTGTAACCAATCTGTGAATGCTCGCTTCTTCTCTTCTACAACCTTCTTTGTTTCCTCATCCCACCATTCACTACCCTTTCTTCTATTTCCCCCTGTCTTTCTTGTTCCACACACCATCCTTGCACACTTTAAGACTCCCTCCTTGAACCATCCCCATTCCTCCTCCACACCCATCTCTGCTCTATCCTTTACTCCCTCCCACTCCTCCTTCAGCTTCTTTTCGTACTCCTTCTCCTTTTCCTTTTCATTCAAGGAGTTCACTCTAAGAACCTCCCTACCTTTTGTCCCTTTCCTCTTTCTCCATCTATCCTCCACTCTCAGCTTACCTTCCACCAAAAAATGATCTGATATTCCCCCACCCTCTCCCCTTAGCACATGTACATCCTTAACTCTTCCTATCATAATCCTATTTACCACTACATAATCCATTAGCGCTCTATCTACCACCCTTCCCTCCACCACCCTCTCCCATGTGTACTTATGCTTGATTTTCTTCCGAAACACTGTATTTGCTATCATCAACTCTCTTTCTAGACACATTTCCACCATCAACTCTCCACTACGATTCTTTCCTGGAACTCCACACTTCCCAACCACTCCATCGATTGGACCATTTCCCACCCTAGCATTAAGGTCTCCCAGTACTATTACATTGACATTTCTTCCTAAACCCTCTATGCACTCATTTAAATCTATCCAAAAGGCCTCCCTTTCTTCCACGCTCTTCTCACTGCCAGGCCCATATGCACTTACAAAGACCCACATCTCCTTTCCCAGTTTCACCTTCATCCACATTATCCTTGAGGAAACCTCCTTCCACTCCACTACCTGTTTACCTCTCTCCTCACTTACTAGAATAGCCACCCCTTCCCTCCCTCGCCCTCTCTTCACTCCTGATAACCTCCCACTTACACTCCCAAACTTACACTCACCCTTCCCTTTCAACTTAGTTTCACTCAAAGCCAACACATCCATCTTTCTTCTCAGAAACATACTACCTATCTCTTCCCTTTTACTCTCATCTGTACCACATCCACGCACATTAAAAGACCCAAACCTTAGGGTGCTGGCCCGAGGCCCTCCAGCACCCCTTATGCCTTCACTTTTCTTTTTAGGAATATGCCCCATGGGGCTACAGGGAGAAGGATGCCTAGTCCCTCTCCCCGTCCCTTTCTTCTCGCCTCTTACGATCCAAGTGGGAAACTTGGTGGCAGTATTCTTTTCCCCCACCACAGGGAATTCCCCCATCACAGAAAGAGAATACTCAGAGAAATGGTACAGGACAGCAACAAGGGGTTGGGGGACAGCATAACGGAGGGACAGTCGTAGTATAAAAGTGTCATCGTTTCTCTATGAACAGAATTTCTTCTATCATAGACAAAATAATGTGTGGCTCTGGTCCGTAGGGGCGCCCCATATAGACCCTAAAGTATCGACTGCATGCTACTTTGCCACAATAACAAGCAGCCAATACCCCAGAGTACCAAACCAAATTTATTAGAATCGTTTGACATTACCTGACGGCCATTAAGGTAGGTGTAGTGTTGTGGTGAGGGCTATGATAATCGCTATGACAAGCTTGACAGTAACACTAATAGGACCAACGAGAAAATATTAACGTCTTCATCGTCATTTATGTTATTATTGTTATCATGTAAGATGCTCGCTGGCGTCGCTATTTGCGGCGGAGACTGAAATGACGGCAGTTCAGACCCTATCGCTAGGGAGCTGAACCAAGGGCATGGCTCATCAAATTCCACGCTACAAAGTCCTCTGCAAGGGGCATCGTCCTGGCTTCCTGAGAGGGGGAGTTTCGTGACGTTAAACCGATTCATGTATCATTATCATCCTGACTATCAAACTTAAGACAAAGTAGGGGGTTAAGGGTGGGGGCGGATTGACAATCCCATTACCTTTAGTTTGAGCGTAATCTGCACCTAAGGAGAATTGTCTA
>NC_134782.1:82790575-82795575 GCF_046742065.1 Oratosquilla oratoria | reverse complement strand
GTTCGATGTAAACTAAGTCACAACCTTTACATGGAATCGAATAAACCCCTTGGCTCTGCTCTTCTTTTAACCTTTGGTGGACATTTACCACCTTTTTATTAATGGTGTTAGGGTAATAATTAATCAAATTTAATTTGTCTTTGGGAAGAAACTTGGTCGAGGGGATGAATGATTCAGAAAAGGGAACGATTAAAGAGCTCTTGCCAAATGAAAAATTAGAGGAAGTGGAGGTGGTGTTGAAAAAAATTGGATCTCGCTCGGCTGAGGGCTTTGACCAAGAACCAATCCGGGTAAGCTAAATTACTAAGTTGAGATTTTATCATATTTAATTCTCCTTCAAGAAACTGGGGGCTGCAAATTCTAAGAGCTCGAAGGAATAATCCTGAAGCGACGCTACTTTTTACTTTGTCTAGGTGACTGCTGAAAAAAGGAAGATAACTACCAGAATGGGTTTCTTTTCTATAGACGGTAAAAGCAAGCTTGTCTCCGTCACGAACAATGAGAACATCTACGTACCTAAACCAAACCATATCTGCGGGTTTAATGGTAGGCAGAAGAACAGATTTAAAGTATTCCATGTACAGATTGGCCAGTACAGGAGAGAGATTTGAACCCATGCTACAACCAAATTTTTGTCTGAAAAAAGAATTCTGAAAGGAAAAAACATTTGATGTGACACACAGGCGAATAAGCGCAATGATTTTTGAAACGGGGAGTGGGAATTTGTCCTGAAATGGTTGTAGCTTGGTTTTCAAGAAGGATAGAACGTCATCAATACAGACATGTGTGAGAAGAGAAATTACATCCAGGCTAAGCATTTTTCTACTAGAAAATTTCACTTTTTTTATTTTGTGATGAAATCCTCTGAGTGTTTTAAATGAGAATCGGAGAAAGTACCAACAAACGGGGATAAAAGGTTTGCTAACCATTTAGAAAGCTTGCTGGTACAAGGTCCCCGGTTGGAGATAATAGATCTGAGGGGAATATCAGTTTTATGAAATTTTGGAAGGCCATAGAAATAAGGCAACTTGGGATTAACCACTTTGAGTTTCAATACCTCTTCGTCTTTGGTGATGTTACGAACTTCTTTGTTGAAAGTGGCAGACATGTTTTTAAGTGGATTTTTACTAAGTTGCTCATATGTAACCGTGTCATTTAGAAGGGCCATGGCTTTATTTACGTAACTGTCATGGTCAAGAATAACTATTTTACTACCCTTGTCTGCCTTCGTAATAATAATGTTATCCATGCTCCTGATTGCTTCCAAACTATTTTGATACCTAATGGTATCAGCAAGAGCTCTTTAATCGTTCCCTTTTCTGAATAATTGATTCCCTCGACCAAGTTTCTTCCCAAAGACAAATTAAATTTGATTAATTATTACCCTAACACCATTAATAAAAAGGTGGTAAATGTCCACCAAAGGTTAAAAGAAGAGCAGAGCCAAGGGGTTTATTCGATTCCATGTAAAGGTTGTAACTTAGTTTACATCGAACAGACTGGAAGGGATTTGAATACTAGGATCATTGAACATAAACGTTCCATTAAACATGGGCAAGAGAGCTCAGCTGTGTTCCAACATGCTAAGCAATTTAAACATTGTTTAGATTGGGACAAAGCTGAGCTTATTTATAAATCCAGATGTGAGTTCAGGAGAAAAATGGTAGAATCTACTATCATTAAATATCAGCCCAACATGAATATTTCAAAGGGGCAATGGTCCCCGGATATAATGTCCGGACTCTTCATCACCAACCTATTGGAAACTCATTTGCCTCCTGACCTCACATACGGAGTGAGCCGAGGGTAGAGACCTCTTCCCATGTTCTCCATTCTTTTGTTAAGGGTGCTACTTAAGCAGCACGCTCTCTCTTAATTGTATCTACTGAAGAGGATCACCGTTTGTAATCGAAATATATAGTTTCCCCGTTTCTAGTCTTTTCTACTCCAACAGTGGTTTCTACTTTATACATACACACACATATGTATATATATATATATATATATATATATATATATATATATATATATATATACTGTATATATATATATATATATACAGTATATAAAGTAGAAACCAGTGTGTGTGTGTGTGTGTGTGTGTGTGTGTGTGTGTGTGTGTGTGTGTGTGTGTGTGTGTGTGTGTGTGTGTGTGTGTGTGTGTGTGTGTGTGTGTGTGTGTGTGTGTGTGTGTGTGTGTGTGTGTGTGTGTGTGTGTGTGTGTGTGTGTGTGTGTGTGTGTGTGTGTGTGTGTGTGTGTGTGTGTGTGTGTGTGTGTGTGTGTGTGTGTGTGTATATATATATATAATGTGTATATATATATATATATATATATATATATATATATATATATATATATATATATATATATACATATGTCTAAATAAAAACATTCTTCTAAAAAACGCTGTGGAAGTCGAGGACAGGTGGTATTGCGGTGACACTTTGTCCTAAAAATATTCTTGAAAAAGCGCTTGGGTAAGTCGGGGTCAGGTGGTATTCTTCTTCTTCTTCTTCTTCTTCTTCTTCTTCTTCTTCTTCTTCTTCTTCTTCTTCTTCTTCTTCTTCTTCTTCTTCTTCTTCTTCTTCTTCTTCTTCTTCTTCTTCTTCTTCTTCTTCTTCGCGTTCTTCTTCTTCTTCGCGTTCTTCTTTGCGTTCTTCTTCTTCTTCTTCTTCTTCTTCTTCTTCTTCTTCTTCTTCTTCTTCTTCTTCTTCTTCTTCTTCTTCTTCTTCTTCTTCTTCTTCTTCTTCTTCTTCTTCTTCTTCTTCTTCTTCTTCTTCTTCTTCTTCTTCTTCTTCTTCTTCTTCTTCTTCTTCTTCTTTTTCTTCTTCTTCTTCTTCTTCTTCTTCTTCTTCTTCTTCTTTTTCTTCTTCTTCTTCTTCTTCTTCTTCTTCTTCTTCTTCTTCTTCGCGTTCTTCTTCTTCGCGTTCTTCTTCTTCGCGTTCTTCTTCTTCTTCTTCTTCTTCTTCTTCTTCCTCGCGTTCTTCTTCGCGTTTTTCTTCGCGTTCTTCTTCGCGTTTTTCTTCGCATTCTTCTCAGCGTTCTTCTTCGCGTACTTCTTCGCGTTCTTCTTCTTCGCGTTCTTCTTCGCGTTTTTCTTCTTCGCGTTCTTCTTCGCGCTCTTCTTCGCGTTCTTCTTCGCGTTCTTCTTCCTCGCGTTCTTCTTCCTCGCGTTCTTCTTCCTCGCGTTCTTCTTCGCGTTCTTCTTCGCGTTCTTCTTCGCATTCTACTTCGTGTTCTTCTTCGCGTTCTTCTTCCTCGCGTTCTTCTTCGCGTTCTTCTTCCTCGCGTTCTTCTTCGCGTTCTTCTTCGCGTTCTTTTTCGTGCTGGGGATCCCGTGTTGGGGTTCCGCCCCGAGGCCGAGGCCGAAGGGGAAAACGAGGTATTAGAGCGCGGAAAGCTGCGGCCGTAGGCCGCTGTTTGCGCAGCCAAGCCCCCGGCGAAGCCGGGGAGGGCGAAGCCCGCGGCTTGTATATATATATATATACATATATATGTATATATATATGTATATATATAAATATATATAATATATATATATATATATATATATATATATATATATATATATATATATATATATATATATGCTAATAAGAACACGGGTACGTGTGTTCACTTATGCAAAGTAGACCACTTGGAAAAAGAAACTAACGAAGCAGAGCGCTTTCGTATATTACATCTTCAGTGCAACAAGTACATAGTGATAGGAATACATAGACAATATATACATGATACAAAGGAACAAGGACAGTTTGAATAAGCGTAGCGACCAATTACCCCCTGGAGAGCGGAAGGTCATTGTCAATTATCTTACGATGGTCGGGCGACATCAGGTCACAGTCGCCAAGGGTCACTGTTTCTACTAATTATATAGGGCGACATTAAGTCAATTCGTTGGATTACATTTTACCTGATATTATCTTACTAATTTCTTGACAAATGAAATTATCAAATTTGTACAAGCCTTTGTGTAGGTTGGTATTTTGATTACTGGTGGTATGAATCAAACTGCACTCTATTAAATTTCTTGCTATTATGTTGTTGGTATAATAGATTGCCTGGGTATTACCCCAATCAACTGGATGATTATTTAATTCAATATGCTTGAATATACCACTAGAATGATTGCCATCCCTAACATTTTTCTTGTGTTGTTCAATTCTAATGTTTAAGGGTTTGGCAGTTTGACCTATGTAAAATTGATTACACATTTTGCAAGGAATTTTATAAATGCATCCTTTTTTAATTTCAATACTATTGTTGATAAGTTTATGTTTTACTGTACTATCATGTTTAAAAACTACCTTTACGTTAAATCTTTTTAATAATTCTGTGATACTTAACAAATTTTCTTGAAATGGTAAAATTAAAACATTATGATAATTGAAAGGTGATTTAGGCTGAGGAGTTAAAAATGATTTCCTTGCAAAATTGTAAGCAATATCAAGGAATTACTTAGGGTATTTTAATTCTAGCCCAATGTTAAAAACATTTCTGATTTCTTCATCAATAAATTCAGGACTACAAATACGAAAAGCTCTTAAATACATTGAGGCAAATACTGTACGTTTAATATTATTTGGATGAGAATAATAATAATGAATATATGAACTTACATTGGTTGGTTTACGATATACTTTAAATTTAAGGCTATTGTCATGACGTAGGATAGTGCAATCTAAGAAAGGTAAGGTACAATTTTTCTCAATTTCTAAAGTAAATTTAATAGAATCAACAAGGGTATTCAACTTAGTTAAAAAATTATGGACATTTTTTTCTTCTGGCCAAAGACATAAAATGTCATCAATATACCTAAGCCAAGGGATGTTAGAGGGAAGATTGTGCGTAATATTTTAGTTTAAAAAAATTCCATGTATAAATTACTTAAAACTGGGGATAAAGGGTTTCCCATACTCATGCCGAATTTTTGGGAATAGAAATTACCATTGAATTGAAACTTACAATCTTTGACACATAATTTAATTAGTTCAATCAA
>NC_134782.1:82770575-82778075 GCF_046742065.1 Oratosquilla oratoria | reverse complement strand
TCACCCTCTTACCCTCTTTTGCCTCTATTACTTGCCTTATATACATTTGCATTGCATTATACTTGTATTTGTACTTAATACTTCTTTTGATACATATGTTCCTGACCTCTTTGTAATTAGTACCATATTGTACACGTGTCTTGTGCTTCATAAGAACATAAGAACATAAGAATAAAGTAGACTGCAAAAGACCATAAGGCCTACACTAGGCAGCTCCGTATCCATCACCACCTGTCATCCCCATCCATAAAGTTGTCTAATCGTTTTTTAAAACAACTGATAGTTTCAGCGCTTACTACATGGTTACTAAGTTTATTCCATTCATCGACCACCCTATTAGTAAACCAATTCTTGCCTATTTCCTTCTTAAATCTAAATTTGTCCAGTTTATACCCATTACTGCGAGTCCTGCCGTGTTGTTTTATTATGATGACCTTGTTTGCATCACCCTTGTTATAGCCTTTGATCCACTTGAACACTTCAATTAGATCACCCCGCACTCTGCGTCTTTCCAGAGAGTGTAAGTTTAGGTGCCTAAGCCTCTCTTCGTAAGGCAAATTTCCGAGTCCTTGTATCATTTTGGTCATTCCTCTCTGTACTGATTCTAGTGAATTTATGTCCATTCTGTAGGACGGAGACCAAAACTGTATCCGCATAGTCAAGGATGGGTCTAACTATCGCTAGATAGAGTTTAATAATTACCTCTGCACTTCTTTTCGTTACCATCCTAGCAATGAAGCCTAATGCTCTGTTAGCTTTATTCCTGGCGCTAATGCACTGCTTCCTGGTTTTAAGTTCCGGACTCACCAGAACTCCCAAGTCCCTCTCGCACTCAGATTTGTCTAAAAACGTGTTATTTAAGGTGTACCTATTTTTGGGGTTGTATAGCCCTACGTTTAACACGCTACACTTAGAGATATTGAAGTATTTGAACGATACTTTCCATATTCTTGTATTCATGTAATGGTCCCATTGACCCGACTGCCCCTTCTCTTTTGTGTTTATTATTGCATGTAGATATACTTGCATTTTGTTAATAATTTCGTTTACTAGTATTATCACTAGTTTAATATTCCTTTCCTGGAATCTTCTTTGTTACTCTTACTTCTAGTCTTACGAATTATCTAGACCCTGACCAGATAATTCAGTCCTACAGTGACTTCTAGAAGTGAGCTGGTTCTTAAGCACTTATCCGTTACAAGTAACATCTCTTCACATAACCAGCCCGTCCGTAACAAGGTGGCGACCTTGCCAAGGATATATCAGGTATTTAACAACACATTCTTTTTAGAGATGGATGATATAATTCAAGAATTCGTTCAAAATTCCAAGGTATATTTCTTAAAGAAACAAACTAAAGATATTTTGATAGCAATAGGCAAACACTTTGGATTAAACATTGATACAAGTTTGCGAAAGAAAGAATTACTTCAGGAACTCGTTCAAAATCTGATCGAAGATGAAGTTTTATCCCAAGAAGAGATTGAAGCTATACCGATTCCTTCAAACAGGTTAGAAATAGAGGCACGACTAGCCGAACTTAAGATTAAGGAGATTGAATTAAAGGTCAGGAGAGTAGAACTTGAGGAGGAAGCTAAACTGAAACGAATGCAAATTGAGGCAGAATTTAAAGCTAGAGAGGAGGAAGCTAAACTGAAACGAATGCAAATTGAGGCAGAATTTACAGCTAGAGAAGAGGAAGCTAAAGTGAAACAAGTAGCAAGAGAGGATGAAACTAAAGTCAAATTGGCAGAGTTAGAATTAAAGAAGGCAGAAGTAGAAACTAGGATTGTTGATAGACAACCCGTAGTTCAGGAAGGTCATATAGATATTTCCAATTATGTAAAACTTTTGCCCCAGTTTTCAGAAGAAGAGCCAGAAACATTCTTTCTTCAGTGGGAAAAATTGGCACAACAGTTACAAATCCCTAAAGAAAATTGGCCATTATTCATTCAAACACAATTTAAGGGTAAGGCTCAGCAAATTTATACTTCTCTTTCAGAAGCAGAAAGCGAGTATGATAATATGAAAGCTTGTATTCTAAAAGCTTATGAACTAATACCAGAGGCCTATAGACAGAAATTCCGTAATTATAGGAAGACACCTCAGTTAACATACGTAGAATATGCGGCTCAACAAGAGAGGTTATTCAATAGGTGGTGTTTAGCTAGTAAAACAGACACCTTGGACTTAAACAGTTGATTTTGTTGGAGCAGTTTAAGAATACCTTAGAGACAGATCTTAGGATTTTTATAGATGATCATGTTCCCGAAACTTTAACTAAAGCTGCTGTATTGGCTGATGAGTTCACACTAAATCATAAGCCTAAGTCAAGACAAATGGAATCCCAAAAGTCCAAGTCATATATTCCAGATTCAACAAAATGCTCTGATCCTTGGTCCCCAAAGAAACCCTTTGAAAATCAGTCTAGCCCATCACATTCCAGTTACAGGTCTGATTTCAATCAATATCCTCCAAACCAACCTTAGCAAAGAATGGAAAGGTTTAAGACTAATTCCCCTATAACTTATTCATATTGTAAAAAGGCTGGCCATCACATTTCAAATTGCAGAAAGAGACTGGCACCCTCATTCTTCAATAAGACACCAACTCTTGTAAGTAATTTAAAATCAGATGATTCAAAATTCTCTATTCAGGATAAACAATCAAAGAAGCCGGTATTGTCAAGTAGTGTAGAACCATCCTCATCAGATCATGATCCTTGTTTCAAACCATTAGTAGTTCACAGCAATATCCTGTTTCCATACTCCGAGACACAGGAGCAAAGCAAAGTCTGATTTTAAATTCTGTCTTGCAGAATCTGGGTGAGTCATATACAGGTTATGATATATTGATAGAAGGAGTTGGAGGAATTGTAAAATTTCCATTACATAATGTTTTCTTGTGGTCTGATTTAGCAACCGGAATGGTTAAAGTAGCGGTAGTAGACTCTCTTCCCATAGTAGGAATATCCTTATTGTTGGCCAATGACATCGCTGGAAGCAGTCATTTCTCCTTTAATAACAAATAACCCTAAGACCTAAGTAGAACATTCAGATAACTTACTGTAACCAAATCTCAGTACAAGAAATCTAAAGAGGAGACTAGGTAAATTTAGAATCCCTATTCTCCCAAACTGACCCATCCTCTTCTTCTTCACCAGTTTCTCTATCCAGAGCAGAATTAATCAAAGAACAGAAGTCAGATCCTTCTCTTAAAAATTTGTATGAGTTTGTTTCTATATAGAAAACGGAGTCCTAATGCGAAAATGGAGGGCATCTACCGCAACCGCTGACCAGCCATGGCAAGTAAGGAATCAAATAGTCATCCCTCTTGCTTTCAGGAGTAATGTTCTAAAAGCAAGTCTTAGCAGGTCTTAGCAGGTCACGTAGGGGTAAGAAAGACCTTGTTCAACATAACCCAACATTTCCATTGGCCCACGGTTGTCAAAGATGTTGCCCAATATTGTAGAACATCTCATACATGTCAACTTGTAGGTAAGCCCAATCAGAAAATTGTAGAAGCTCCACTCCATCCCATTCCTGTAATGGAAGAGCCATTTAGTAAAATTCTAATTGATTGTGTAGGACCTTTACCTCCTTCTAGTAAAGGAAATCAGTACATTCTCACCATCATGTGTATGAGCACCCGTTTTCCAGAAGCAATTCCCTTGAAAAATATCAAAGCTCAAACTGTAATTAGAGAAATGTTGAAATATTTCACTATGGTAGGATTTCCCAAGAACATTCAAAGTGATCAAGGAAGTCATTTTCTTTCCAACAAGTTTAGAAAAACCCTTGTAACACTAGGTATAAATCACGTAACTTCCTCCGCCTATCATCCTCAATCACAAGGTGCTCTAGAGCGCTTTCACCAATCGCTCAAGACAATGTTGAGAATCTTCTGTGCTGAGAACACTCGAAGTTGGGAAGACGGACTCCCCTTTTTGCTGTTCGCCACCCGAACAACAATTCAAGAAAGCCTTGGATTCAGCCCGTCAGAATTAGTCTTTGGTCATGAAGTCTGTGGTCCCCTAAAGATACTTCATGAACAATGAATGGAAGAAGAACCACCAGTTCCTTCTTTGAAATACGTGTCCCAGGTCACCGAGAAGTTGTTAGAAGCTTGGAAATTGTCAAGAGAGAACTTAACGAATGCTCAACGAGTAATGAAAGGTCGGTATGATAAAAATTGTAAATTTAGAACTTTCTCTCCAGGAGATCAAGTTTTACTTTATCTTCCCATACCAGGAGATCCATTGCAGGCTAAATACAAAGTACCCTATGAAGTCTTGTCCAGAGCTAGTGATCTCAACTACATAATCAAAACTCCAGACAGAAGAAAGAGTTCCCGTCTCTGTCACATAAATACCTTAAAATCTTATTATTCCAGAGATCCAATTCCAGCTTGCAGCTCTACCACAATAGAATCGGAAGAGCCTCCTGATAACCTGCCTACTCCTCCTGAGATTCCCTTGGAAAACTCTCAGATACTACAAAATCTCCAGATAAAAGTAGGACACTTATCTGAGAAACAAGGTAAAGACATTCTTTCTCTCTTAAGAAGTTTTCCAAAATTATTTCTAGATTCCCCAAGATTCACTCCTTTGATAGAGCATGAAATAATTCTAGACTCGCCAAGAGCTATCAAACAAGCCCCTTATAGAGTCAATCCGAAAAAGAAGGAGTTCATAAAAGCAGAAATAAACACTCTGCTTCAACAGGGAACCCTCCAGTAGTCCTTGGCCATCTCCTTGCATTCTTGTCCCTAAACCTGACAATTCGTATCGCCTGTGCATTGACTACAGGAAAATCAATGCCCATACCAAGGCCGATGCTTTTCCTATCCCTAGGATAGATGATATCATAGACAGTCTAGGAACTGCCAAGTATGTATCCAAGCTGGATATGTTAAGGGGATACTATCAAATCCCGGTACACCCTCGCTCAAGGGAAGTTACCGCCTTCATTACGGAAGAGGGATTGTTTCAATTCCGAGCAATGCCATTTGGGCTTAAAAATGCCCCTGCCACTTACCAAAGAAAGATAAGTAGTCTTGTTGCAGGATTACCAGGAGTAAAAACTTATCTAGATGATGTGATAATATTTAGTCAGTCTTGGACAGAACATATTGAACATTTAAATAATTTCTTTTATAGAGCAGACCAAGCAAACCTTACCATCAATTTGTCCAAATGTGATTTCGGACATACATAGGTCCCCTATTTGGGATTTAAAGTTGGAAATTCCCAAGTGTTTCCAATAGACGCCAAGATAAAAGCCATTAATGATGTACCAACACCCACTAATCGTAGAGAGGTACGTCGTTTCCTTGGAATGAGTGCCTATTATCGCCGTTTTTTTCCTAATTTTTCAGATGTAACAGAACCATTGACTGACCTGTTGAGAAAAGACCACGACTTCGTGTGGACTCCTGCCTGTGAGAAAGCCTTCAAAAACCTGAAGTTCCTTCTCACTAACGCACCCGTTCTAAGGGCACCCGATTTCCAACGACCCTTTCATCTGCAAGTCGATACCAGCGACACCGGTATCGGTGCCGCCCTCTTGCAAGAACGCAATGAAATTCTTCACGCTATCGCCTACTACAGCAAGAAGCTGTCCCCTGCACAGAAGAACTACTCAACAATTGAGAAGGAGACGCTCGCTTTGGTCCAGGCCCTTATCCACTTCGAAGTCTACCTGGGCTCGTCCTCAAATACCATTCAAGTCTATTCGGACCACAACCCCTTAAAGTTCCTACAGACTATGAAAAACAAGAATCTAAGACAAACACGTAGGAGCTTATTTCTCCAACCCTTTAATATAACATTAAAGGCGTCCACAATGTTTTAGCTGACGTCCTTTCTAGAACGTAGCTTCTCAACAGAAAATGAAAAGCTTCCCCAAACGGTGGAGGTGTAACGTAATATTAGATATTACGTCATATATGTAATCATTATGTCATAGAATTGTCTGTTCTTTGTATTTCATATAAAAAATTCATATTTCTTGTCTATGTATATATTGTTACAATGTAAGTAGTAACGCACGTCCAATGTATGTAATCTTGCCTACGTGCGAAAATCATGTGCGCACTCTTGATGTAAGTAGAACAAACAGACAAGCGAAGTAATCCGAAATAGTTCAGCCCTCGCTGTTTGTCCCTAAGTAGGTAGTTCAGAACGCACAGATTTGACAGTTACTCAATAAGTAGATTGTTCAAGCGAGCCGAGACTCTTAAAACTATCCAAGTTGACGTGTGACAAATCGCTCTCCCCCCTCCTCTGCGCTCGCCCGCACCCTTCACCGGAAGTATCCCACTTCCGGTCCAATGGTATATAAGCTGTGGAAATTACTTACACGTTGTTCTTAGCCAAAACTGCTTTAGAAATAGACTCTATTACCGACATACCCCTGGACATAGGCACCTTCAATTCCATACTAAGAAAACAATTACACACCCACTGGCAACTCCAGTGGAACAATCTCGACATTTCTCACAAACAAAAGGAACACATAACAGATTGGTCGACATCATACAGAAATAACAGACTCGAGGAAATCGCCATAGCAAGACTGAGGATGAACTCGACCCGCCTCACCCACTTAAAACCATATATTGACGGCGTATTTCCTCCCCAATGCAACACATGCAACACTATACTATCCATAAGACACATACTCCTACACTGCTCAAAATACAACACACAGCGCCAAGCGCTCATACAATATTGCCAAATTAAGAAAATTCAGCTGAGCACCACAAATCTTTTGACAGACGACCGTTTACTTATTGACAAAGTAGTATTTTATTTGCGCACTACTGGACTATTGTGGGAATTATAATGGTAGAATAAAAAGGATCGCAGGTTCACACCGGGCTTAATGACCTCATTATAGGTCGATAGCCTTAAAGATCCAACAAAAAAAAAAAAAATTACACGTTGTCATTTCTCGTAATTTTGCTCTGTTGATAAGACCTCTCGCAGGCTGGACTCCGGAGACGATTCGTGTGAAGTGATCACCCTCTTACCCTCTTTTGCCTCTATTACTTGCCTTATATACATTTGCATTGCATTATACTTGTATTTGTACTTAATACTTCTTTTAATACATATGTTCCTGACCTCTTTGTAATTAGTACCATATTGTATACGTGTCTTGTGCTTCGTATTTGAACGATACTTTCCATATACTTGTATTCATGTAACGGTCCCATTGACCTGACTGCCCCTTCTCTTTTGTGTTTATTATTGCCTGTAGATATACTTTCATGTTATTAATAATTTCGTTTACTAGTATTACCGCTAGTTTAATATTCCTTTCCTGTGTGTGTGTGTGTGTTACTGTGTGTGTGTGTGTGTGTGTGTGTGTGTGTGTGTGTGTGTGTGTGTGTGTGTGTGTGTGTTAAGTGTGTGTGTGTGTTAAGTGTGTGTGTGTGTGTGTGTGTGTGTGTGTGTGTGTGTGTGTGTGTGTGTGTGTGTGTGTGTGTGTGTGTGTG
>NC_134782.1:82753075-82768075 GCF_046742065.1 Oratosquilla oratoria | reverse complement strand
TGTTGTGTGTGTGTGTGTGTGTTGTGTGTGTGGCTGTGTGTGTGTGTGTGTGTGTTTGGGTGTGTGTGTGTGTGTGTGTGTGTGGCTGTTGTGGGTTTGTTGTGTGTGGGGGTGTGTTTGTTGTGTGTGTGTGTGTGTGTGTGTGTGTAAGTTGTGTGTGTGTGTGTGTGTGTGTGTGGCTGTGTGTGTGTGTGTGTGTGTGTGGCTGTGTGTGTGTGTGTGTACCTGTGTGTTTACCTATGTTTGTGTGTGTGTGTGTTTACCTGTGTGTTGTGTGTGTGTGTGTGGCTGTTGTGTGTGTGTGTGTGTGTTGTTGTTTACTGTTGTTTACTGTGTGTGTGTGTGTGCTAGTTGTATTTACCTAGTTGTATTTACCTAGTTTGTGTGTGTGTGTGTGTATTTACCTAGTTGTGTGTGCGTATTTACCTAGTTGTGTGTGTGTATTTACCTAGTTGTGTGTGTGTATTTACCTAGTTTTGTGTGTGTGTGTGTGTTTTACCTAGTTGTATTTAGTTGTATTTGCCTAGTTGTATTTGCCTAGTTGTATTTGCCTAGTTGTATTGACCTAGTTGTATTGACCTAGTTGTATTGACCTAGTTGTATTGACCTAGTTGTATTTACGTAGTTGTATTTACCTAGTTGTATTTACCTAGTTGTATTTGCCTAGTTGTATTTGCCTAGTTGTATTTGCCTAGTTGTATTTGCCTAGTTGTATTTGCCTAGTTGTATTTGCCTAGTTGTATTTGCCTAGTTGTATTTGCCTAGTTGTATTTGCCTAGTTGTATTTGCCTAGTTGTATTTGCCTAGTTGTATTTGCCTAGTTGTATTTGCCTAGTTGTATTTGCCTAGTTGTATTGACCTAGTTGTATTGACCTAGTTGTATTGACCTAGTTGTATTGACCTAGTTGTATTGACCTAGTTGTATTTACCTAGTTGTATTTACCTAGTTGTATTTACCTAGTTGTATTTACCTAGTTGTATTTACCTAGTTGTATTTACCTAGTTGTATTTACCTAGTTGTATTTACCTAGTTGTATTTACCTAGTTGTATTTACCTAGTTGTATTTACCTAGTTGTATTTACCTAGTTGTATTTACCTAGTTGTATTTACCTAGTTGTATTTACCTAGTTGTATTTACCTAGTTGTATTTACCTAGTTGTATTTACCTAGTTGTATTTACCTAGTTGTATTTACCTAGTTGTATTTACCTAGTTGTATTTACCTAGTTGTATTTACCTAGTTGTATTTACCTAGTTGTATTTACCTAGTTGTATTTACCTAGTTGTATTTACCTAGTTGTATTTACCTAGTTGTATTTACCTAGTTGTATTTACCTAGTTGTATTTACCTAGTTGTATTTACCTAGTTGTATTTACCTAGTTGTATTTACCTAGTTGTATTTACCTAGTTGTATTTACCTAGTTGTATTTACCTAGTTGTATTTACCTAGTTGTATTTACCTAGTTGTATTTACCTAGTTGTATTTACCTAGTTGTATTTACCTAGTTGTATTTACCTAGTTGTATTTACCTAGTTGTATTTACCTAGTTGTATTTACCTAGTTGTATTTACCTAGTTGTATTTACCTAGTTGTATTTACCTAGTTGTATTTACCTAGTTGTATTTACCTAGTTGTATTTACCTAGTTGTATTTACCTAGTTGTATTTACCTAGTTGTATTTACCTAGTTGTATTTACCTAGTTGTATTTACCTAGTTGTATTTACCTAGTTGTATTTACCTAGTTGTATTTACCTAGTTGTATTTACCTAGTTGTATTTACCTAGTTGTATTTACCTAGTTGTATTTACCTAGTTGTATTTACCTAGTTGTATTTACCTAGTTGTATTTACCTAGTTGTATTTACCTAGTTGTATTTACCTAGTTGTATTTACCTAGTTGTATTTACCTAGTTGTATTTACCTAGTTGTATTTACCTAGTTGTATTTACCTAGTTGTATTTACCTAGTTGTATTTACCTAGTTGTATTTACCTAGTTGTATTTACCTAGTTGTATTTACCTAGTTGTATTTACCTAGTTGTATTTACCTAGTTGTATTTACCTAGTTGTATTTACCTAGTTGTATTTACCTAGTTGTATTTACCTAGTTGTATTTACCTAGTTGTATTTACCTAGTTGTATTTACCTAGTTGTATTTACCTAGTTGTATTTACCTAGTTGTATTTACCTAGTTGTATTTACCTAGTTGTATTTACCTAGTTGTATTTACCTAGTTGTATTTACCTAGTTGTATTTACCTAGTTGTATTTACCTTGTTGTATTTTCCTTGTTGTATTTACCTTGTTGTATTTTCCTTGTTGTATTTTCCTTGTTGTATTTTCCTTGTTGTATTTTCCTTGTTGTATTTTCCTTGTTGTATTTTCCTTGTTGTATTTTCCTTGTTGTATTTTCCTTGTTGTATTTTCCTTGTTGTATTTTCCTTGTTGTATTTTCCTTGTTGTATTTTCCTTGTTGTATTTTCCTTGTTGTATTTTCCTTGTTGTATTTTCCTTGTTGTATTTTCCTTGTTGTATTTTCCTTGTTGTATTTTCCTTGTTGTATTTTCCTTGTTGTATTTTCCTTGTTGTATTTTCCTTGTTGTATTTTCCTTGTTGTATTTTCCTTGTTGTATTTACCTTGTTGTATTTTCCTTGTTGTATTTTCCTTGTTGTATTTTCCTTGTTGTATTTACCTTGTTGTGTTTACCTTGTTGTATTTACCTTGTTGTATTTACCTTGTTGTATTTACCTTGTTGTATTTACCTAGCTGTATTTACCTAGCTGTATTTACCTTGTTGTATTTACCTTGTTGTATTTACCTTGTTGTATTTACCTAGCTGTATTTACCTAGCTGTATTTACCTTGCTGTATTTACCTAGCTGTATTTACCTTGCTGTATTTACCTTGCTGTATTTACCTTGCTGTATTTACCTTGTTGTATTTACCTAGTTGTATTTACCTAGTTGTATTTACCTAGTTGTATTTACCTAGTTGTATTTACCTAGTTGTATTTACCTAGTTGTATTTACCTAGTTGTATTTACCTAGTTGTATTTACCTAGTTGTATTTACCTAGTTGTATTTACCTTGTTGTATTTACCTTGTTGTATTTTCCTTGTTGTATTTACCTTGTTGTATTTTCCTTGTTGTATTTTCCTTGTATTTACCTAGTTGTATTTACCTAGTTGTATTTACCTAGTTGTATTTACCTAGTTGTATTTACCTTGTTGTATTTTCCTTGTTGTATTTACCTTGTTGTATTTTCCTTGTTGTATTTTCCTTGTTGTATTTTCCTTGTTGTATTTTCCTTGTTGTATTTTCCTTGTTGTATTTTCCTTGTTGTATTTTCCTTGTTGTATTTTCCTTGTTGTATTTTCCTTGTTGTATTTTCCTTGTTGTATTTTCCTTGTTGTATTTTCCTTGTTGTATTTTCCTTGTTGTATTTTCCTTGTTGTATTTTCCTTGTTGTATTTTCCTTGTTGTATTTTCCTTGTTGTATTTTCCTTGTTGTATTTTCCTTGTTGTATTTTCCTTGTTGTATTTTCCTTGTTGTATTTTCCTTGTTGTATTTTCCTTGTTGTATTTTCCTTGTTGTATTTTCCTTGTTGTATTTTCCTTGTTGTATTTTCCTTGTTGTATTTTCCTTGTTGTATTTTCCTTGTTGTATTTTCCTTGTTGTATTTTCCTTGTTGTATTTACCTTGTTGTATTTACCTTGTTGTATTTTCCTTGTTGTATTTTCCTTGTTGTATTTTCCTTGTTGTATTTTCCTTGTTGTATTTTCCTTGTTGTATTTTCCTTGTTGTATTTTCCTTGTTGTATTTTCCTTGTTGTATTTTCCTTGTTGTATTTTCCTTGTTGTATTTTCCTTGTTGTATTTTCCTTGTTGTATTTTCCTTGTTGTATTTTCCTTGTTGTATTTTCCTTGTTGTATTTTCCTTGTTGTATTTTCCTTGTTGTATTTACCTTGTTGTATTTACCTTGTTGTATTTACCTTGTTGTATTTACCTTGTATTTACCTAGCTGTATTTACCTTGTTGTATTTACCTAGCTGTATTTACCTAGCTGTATTTACCTTGTTGTATTTACCTTGTTGTATTTACCTTGTTGTATTTACCTAGCTGTATTTACCTAGCTGTATTTACCTTGTTGTATTTACCTAGCTGTATTTACCTTGCTGTATTTACCTTGCTGTATTTACCTTGCTGTATTTACCTTGTTGTATTTACCTAGCTGTATTTACCTTGCTGTATTTACCTTGCTGTATTTACCTTGCTGTATTTACCTTGCTGTATTTACCTTGCTGTATTTACCTTGCTGTATTTACCTTGCTGTATTTACCTTGCTGTATTTACCTAGCTGTATTTACCTTGCTGTATTTACCTAGCTGTATTTACCTTGCTGTATTTACCTAGCTGTATTTACCTTGTTGTATTTACCTAGCTGTATTTACCTAGTTGTATATACCTAGTTGTATTTACCTAGTTGTATTTTGCGGGAATGGGAGCTATGCTCGTAAGGTCCCGCCATTGTATCTCGCAGTGTCTAGTTTGCTTTTAAACTCATGAATGGTTTTTGTGCATACTATTTCATTATCCAGTTTGTTCCACGTGTCTAAAACTCTATGTGGAAAACTGTTTTTCTTCAGTTCTCTTCTATAGCTATGTTTTTTTTTTCCATGTTCTCTTGTGTTTCTCTTGTCCCAGTTATGTAAGTCCTCTCTATCAAGTATCTCTGTGCATTTCATGATTCTGTAGATGGTCAATAGGTCACCTCTCTCTCTTCTTTGCTCCAGTGTCGGTAACTCCAGTTTAGCCAATCTCTCCTCGTATGATAGGTTTGCAAGTGCAGGTGCCATTTTTGTAGCTGCTCTTTGGATTCTTTCTACTTTCTTTATATTCTTTTTGGTATTGGGGGACCACAATGTCGCCGCATACCCTAGTCTAGGCCTTATCAATGTAACCAATATATTTTTTTATCATGTCCTCGTCCAAGTATGCAAATGCCACTTTTATTGATCTTAGCAAGTTGTGTGTGTGTGTGTGTGTGTGTGTGTGTGTGTGTGTGTGTGTGTGTGTGTGTGTGTGTGTGTGTGTGTGTGTGTGTGTGTGTGTGTGTGTGTGTGTGTGTGTGTGTGTGTGTGTGTGTGTGTGTGTGTGACTGTGTGTGTGTGTCTGTATTTACCTAGTTTATTATACAGAAAGGGGAGCTATGCTCGTGATGACCCGTCTTTGTATCTCGCAATATCTAGTTTGTTCATAAATTCTTATATGGTGTGTGTGTGTGTGTGTGTGTGTGTGTGTGTGTGTGTGTGTGTGTGTGTGTGTGTGTGTGTGTGTGTGTGTGTGTGTGTGTGTGTGTTTACCTAGTTATATTATACGGGAAGAGTAGCTATACAGTCTTTGTATCTCGCAATATCTAGTTCTTAAACTCTTGTATTGTGTGTGTGTGTGTGTGTGTGTGTGTGTGTGTGTGTGTGTGTGTGTGTGTGTGTGTGTGTGTGTGTGTGTGTGTGTGTGTGTGTGTATTCACCTCGGATCTGCTGCAGTCTCTGTCGAGACAGCCAGACACCACCCTACGGCAGTGAGCTCAGAGCTCCTTATTAGCCGATCTCTGGGTAGGCCTGAGACCACTCACACACCATACACCGGGACAGCAAGGTCACAACTCCTTGACTAACGTCCCGTACCTACTCGCTGCTAGGTGAACAGGGGCTACACGTGAAAGGAGACAAACCCAACTTATCTCCGCCCGACCGGGGAATCGAACCCCGGTTCTCTGGCTTGTGAGGCCAGTGCTTTACCAATCCGCCACCGAGCCGTGTGTGTGTGTGTGTGTGAGTGTGCGTGTGTAAGTGTATGTGTGTGCGTGGGTGCATATATGTGTATATATATATATATATATATATGTGTGTGTGTCTGTGTGTCTATATATATATATACACACACACACACACACACATATATATATATATATATATATATACATATATATATATACAGTATATATATATACACATATACATGCATATATATATATATATATATATGTATATATATACATATATACATGCATACATATATATATATATATATATTTATGTATACATATATATACATATACAGGAGAAAAATATTTCTTCTTTTTCCAGAGCCATTTTTCATTTTTTTCTCAATTTCACCAGAGCCATTATTTTTAATTACCAGTGCCATTTTTGATACTTCCAGAGCCATGTTTTTGCAGATTCGATTTCCTTCAAACTATTGGAAGGATAACTCATTACTCATGTGCATTATTATATATATATATATATATATATGTATATATATATATATATGTATATATATATATGTATATATATATATATGTATATATATATATATATATTTAACAAATCAACCTTTAATATTGGGGTGAGGGGGATGGGTGAAACTAATCGGCAGACACAGCGCCTTTGTTTCCACTGGCAGTGGTTGGGGGTGGAAATGCACGACAAGCCTTGCAATACACCGATCCACTTCAAGCCAATCTAGGATCCACGAGCGTATATTAGATTCATGCTTTACTGGTTTTCGTTTTCCTTGGCCCTTGCCCGTAGAGTTTGAATTAGGCTTTGCTGGTCCAGAAGTGGTTCCTACCGTCAAAACACTCTCCCTCGATTCTGAAAAGACTGAATCTGAGGGCAAACCATCTTCACTCATCTTCACTCTCTTCACTAGAAATCGCTCCATGATGTACGATCATCGAAAGTTTGGCATGGACGTGACGTACAAACGTAGACCTAGCTACCGGAAACCTAAGCTAGCTAACGAATAATTTTTTTTATTTTTTTATTTTTTATTCTCCCTCCAAAGATCCATATTTATGAGCTAAATATATCATCAAATGTTCATATATATACTTAAATTTATTTGCTTTCAATTACTAACCAAACATTTGATTCTATTTTGTTTTCTCATAAATACGCGAACGAGGTTATAAATGGGATTTCCCAGTTTCCCTCCTAAACCTCGAGCGAGTTTGCATATGTACAGTGTACGTATGCATGCGGTGATGTGGTATTGGGTATGGTGCATTGTACATGTAGTCAGCGCGTTGATTGGGCAGCTAGCTGCATGCAACCAATGAACTTCCCTGCATACAGGTACCATGCAATTCGCAACTAGCGACATTATGTAGCACGATAGTCGTGTAGAGTCTAGTTAACATGTACTATAGTATACGCGCGCATGCAGCTGATACGAAACTAGGCTAGGTAAGCCATTGAACTCTAGCAGCTATACCGCGTAAACATACGTACGTACATCAACAAATTAAAGTTGATTGATGCGTTGCGTTTATGATATCGATTGATAATGCAATGATTGATCACGGGTAAGTTGTGTTTGCTCTGATCTTTTCATCAATGGTGATGGGATTCAGGGATTACCAAATAATGGATAATGCATGAAAAACGTTGAATCTTGCCGCGGGAGCGATTTTTTTGTGGGGGATCGCTTCCGCTAATGGATTTGCGAGAGCGACATTGGAACTTTCCCGAGTGAAATCGTTCGTCACTCCCGTGTATTTTTTCGCTATATATATATATATATATATATATATATGTACATCATATATATATATATATGTATATATACCTATATATATACATGTATATATATATATATATATACATATATATATATATATATATATACATGTACGAGTGTGTATATATATACATATATATATATATATATGTGTAATGTATGTATATATATATACATATATATATATATATATACATATACATGCACGAGTATACATATATATATATGGAAATTCGTTAACAAAAGTGGATAGTGAAAAAGATCTCGGCGTAATTATCAGTAACGACCTCAAATCATCCAAGCAGTGTATTTCAGCCTCTGAGAAAGCAAATAAGATTCTGGGATTGATTGCGCGATCTTTTGATTTCAAAAGTCCATCACTCATTAACAAGCTATATAAATCGTTAGTTCGTCCACATTTGGAATATGCTGTTTCCGTATGGTCACCGAATCTCATTAAAGACATTGACAGACTGGAAAAAGTACAACGGCGAGCCACAAAACTGATTCCAAATATCAAAAATAAATCATACGAAAATCGACTTAAGCACATGAATCTGTTTTCCCTAAAAAAGCGTAGACTCAGAGGTGACTTGATACAGGTCTTTAAGATTTTAAAGGGAATTGACAACATCAAAAGTGACCAAATTTTCACATTGAATGAGAATCAGACAAGAAACAATGGTCTCAAACTGTCCGGAAATAGATTCAATTTGGAAGTAGGTAGAAACAACTTTGCCAACCGTGTAGTTAATGAATGGAATAAACTTCCTGCACAGGTAGTGCAATGTAGTTCAGTTCGAAGCTTTAAGAATCATTTAGATAAATACCTAAGTAAGATGCTGTAATTATTATAATTTATGTTATATTATTTGTTTTTGTTTTGTTATAATTTGTCTGTCTGATTTTCATTTATTATTAGTTATATGTCAATTTATTATCATTTACTATTTACCTGTTTGTTTGTTATTCAACTATACCAATGCATTTATTTATGTATTTTAATTGTTATTTACATTGTTATAGTTTTAATTTATTATTAATATGATTTTTTTTTTTTTTTTTTTTTTTTTTTTTTTTTTTTTTTTTTTTTTTTTTTTTTGCATCCGACCTAGATATGGATCAAAAGGTCTCCTGTCGGCATGCTTTGCCTTTGTAAATCCTTTGTAATATTGATGCATATATATTGTCACGCCTTTACGCTCGTAACCTTCTCAGGCGTCCATAAATGGTAACTTAGTGTCTTCCCACCCCACCTCCTAACATTATGACCCATACTCCTCTTTTATGTGTAATATTAAGGTATGTAATGCATTTTGTCATAATACATTTGTTGTTTGCATATATGTATGTTTGTGTAACATTAATTTTCCCACTGTTGTCAGAAATTCCAAAAGGATTGATTACTTGACTACGTATCTAAATTCACTCTGTATCTTGTGCTTAAACGATGCAGTGTCGAACGATAGTTAAGCCATGTAGAAAGGTCGTTTGGACAAGGCACGTCACCAATGGTTACCCACGATGTTGTATGAGTGAACGATTGGAAAAGACACGTGTGGAGGAATCTGACATCCGAATGCCCCGGTAAAAGGCGGCGCCCAGATTCCAGAAAGGTGGGCACGTCAAACACACGCAGGCCGAGAGCAGCATGTACTTGAGCTTAAACAAAGCCCGTGGGAGTGACGTTCCACTCTCAAATTAATAATAAAATAAAAAAATTCCCACGACAGATGAGGACACTCTTTCATCATATTTGAGTTTCGCAAGGCTCTAAGGCAGTGATTCTTGACCTTTTTCAGTGTCGGTACCCCCATCTAATACAAATACGATGCAAACATATGAAAAGGATTAGTGATACAAATCTTGCTTTGCTTTCTCATTGTAAATATACAGTACCATGCACTGACTATTACGTCTCGTACCCCCAGGTTCAAGGTTTAGTACCCCTTGGGGGGTACAGGTACATACATACATACATATACCAAGGCTTTTTCCCCCTTACAATGGAGGTAGCCAAAAAGAAATAGCCATAAAAATCATTCCCACCCATTCCATCCCTGAATACACTCCACACCCCTCCACCCTCCCTCTTATCTTAGCACCTCCTGAATGACGGGTCATCCCTGCACCTTGTCCACTGCCCTGGGTCAGAAGCAGTGTCGCAAGACACAGCACATCCACAGCAAGGCCGCTTCATTAAATCGGCGACCCCCCCTCTCCGTCCCCCCATTGCATAAAATGAGAGGACGGGGAGAAATCCCTTCGGGCTGCGTCATATTTTGCTCACACATACTACCTCACCCCCCATCCACCCGCCCATTCCACCTCATGCTATCACAACATCATCCATATACAACCATTCTCCATTCACCCCTGTCTTCTGTCCTCTCCCGTCCTTCCTCAACAGACATTCCCCTCTTCCCCAAAGCCCCCTTCACCCCATACATCCACCTCATCCTAGGACGTCCCCTCATGTTCACTCCCTCCACATCTGCCTTCCACACCTCTTTTACTAGTCTTTCTTCACTCATTCTTTCCATGTGTCCAAACCATCCTAATATTCTTTCATCAACCCTATCTCCCAGCTCCTTTTCCACCCCTGTTCTCCTCCTCAACTCCTCATTTCTCACTCTATCTAGCCTAGTAACCCCCCATCATACTTCTCAGACACCTCATCTCAAACACATTCAAACTCCTTCTCTCTTCTTCTCTTATGTTCCATGTTTCTGCCCCACACAGTGCTGTTGGCACAATCACTCCTTCATACAGTCTTCTCTTAGCATCCATTCCCAAATGTCTATTCCTCATTACACTCTTTAATCCACCAAGGCATTTACTCGTTTCTCTCAATCTACATTCTACCTCCACTTTCACTCCACCTTTCCCTGCCACATTTGCACCCAAGTATCTAAAACTATCCACTTCCTCCAGTCGCTCTCCCTTAATGCTCACTTCCAGTCTACTGCCACTTTCACCCCTTGTACATCTCATCACCTTACTTTTACCCACATTTATCTTTAGCTTTCTTCTATCACATACTCTCCCAAATTCTGCCACCAACTTCCTCAATCCCTCCGATCCTGCTACAAGCGCAGTGTCGTCCGCAAAGAACAGCTGGCTCACCTCCCACTTTTCTCCATTTTCTTTAACCATCTCCAATCCCTTGCCCACTACCCTTGCATCTATCTCTCGCACCACCTCATCCATGTATAAGTTGAACAGCCAGGGCGACATAACGCATCCTTGACGAAGTCCCACCTTTACCTCGAACCACTCACTCTCTCCATTTCCAATCCTGCCACAAGCTCTACTACCTCAGGTTAAGTACCACTGCTCCATTCATTGGAACTAAAGGATCTTTGGCATCGCATGGTACGGACAAAGTGTTGTATCCCCTTCTGAGACATCTCCCTATTCCCCTTTACGAAAGACTTCTCTCAATTTTTAACAAAAGTTGAACTGAAAGTGTTGTCTCTGAGGCCTGGAAAGTTGCCATGGCGGTTCCTATTCCAAAGCCAACAAGCCTGGTCATTTGATTGCAAATTACAGACCCACTCCCTCACCTCGCACATCTGTAAAGTGTACAAAATGATCGTCCTGTACTGCCACACTCACTTTCTGGAAACCAAGGGCGTCTTTTCGACATTCCAAGAGGGTTTTCGTAAAGGCAAGAGTATCACAGACCATATTGTGCGGCTCTCTTGAGCACGTTCGTCGGGCCCAGGTTGGAATCGTTCCAGTAGAAGCAACGCCCCTCCTTTTGATGGTCATTCAACCCATCGTTTCCAGTGTCCATTACGTAAGTCACATTGTCCTAATTTTCATGGATATTCTTTCGTCGTTTACATAATCTAATCCATTAACTTTACTATGTTTAAGTACCTATGATGTCCCATCGGTATGTTTGTGTGTTATATTTAATGTTAGGTTATGTGTAGTCAGGTTTAGTTTGGTAGATGTTTGTGCTTATTTGTAATTTTATGTTTAGATATTGTTTTGTTGTCACATCTAAAGAATTTCTTATTAATTAAATATATAAAACCCTCAAACATTTGCTATTTGCCCTTAGTTTACTCTGGACGCTGTTTGGCCAAACAAAATTTTGTGCACCGCCGGAAGATGTAATACGGTATGCATGTGTTTTGTATAAATGTATTGTTTAGTAATGTATATTTTAATTCTGAATGTGTATTATATATATAAGTATATATATATATATATATATATATATATATATGTATATATATATATATAGATGTATATATTTATGTATATATATACATTATATATATATATATGTATATATATGTATATATATATATATATACATATAGGTATGTATATATGTATATATATATGTATACATATATATATATATATATATATATATATATGTATATATATGTATACATATATATGTATATATATGTATATATATACATGTATATATATATTTATATGTATATATATAGTCTATATATATATATATGTGTATATATATATATATATGTATATGTATATATATATATATATATATATATATAACATAAGATTATACATACGACCGTGCATCCATGTACGAGTATGTACACATACAAGCACATCGATACACAAGCGTACGGAAGTTGAACGATTCTTCGAGACGACGACGACGAGGAGGAGCAAAAAAAGGTTTCAAGAATATGATACAAAAACGAGAGCGATCGAAAGTGATCAGCAAATTAGGGATAAGACCGATAACGAGGAGAAATTGACACGTCTTGAGAGGAGGAGGAGGAGGAGGAGGAGAGGGGGGGAGAGAAAACGGGAAGGAAAAAGAAGAGAGATGATAGGTAACATGGAAACAGAAAACGGAAGGGGGATGGCTTCCAGGTCATTAAATCACTTTCTACCAGGGGGGGGGGGGTTAAAGCGGTAGATGATTACCATCGATTAATGAAATCGTTTTGCGGGAGCTGTAATAAAGACATATAATTATTAATCATCAACAAAGAAAGGCTTTAACGCCTTGAATTCAAAGGGGGTGCCATGGAGATGAATAAAATCACCTGGCGGTAGACGCGATGAAAATAAAAGTACCACCCTGTATGGAAGGTGGCTATCTCGTTTGAGGCGGATCTCCCTTGCTCGCAAGTCATCTCAATTAACTTTTCATCTTCTTTTTCTTCGTCTTCTTTTTCTTTTTCTTCGTCTTCTTTTTCTTTTTTGTCTTTTTTTTGTCTTCTTCGTTTTCTTCGTCTTCTTCTTCGTCTTCTTCTTCGCCTTCTTCTTCTTCTTTTTCTTCATCTTCTCCTTTGTCTTCTTCTTCTTCTTCTTCTTCTTCTTTGTCTTCTTCTCCTTCGTCTTCTTCTTCTTCTTCTTCTTCTTCTTCTTCTTCGCGTTCTTCTTCTTCTTCGCGTTCTTCTTCTTCGCGTTCTTCTTCTTCTTCGCGTTCTTCTTCTTCGTCCTCTTCTTCGTCTTCTTCTTCTTCTTCTTCTCCTTTGTCTTCTTCTTCGTCTTGTTCTTCTTCTTTTTCTTCTTCGTCTTCTTTTTCTTTTTGTATTAATGTCATCCTTAATGAAAATGCCATTTTTAGATGTACATCCTTCTTCTGTTTCTGTTGCAGAATTCCTCATCACTTCGCTGTTTTCTTCTTCTTTTTTTTCAGACAGACATCAAAACAGTGATGGTAATAGTGAGGTTTATGAAAGGAGTTTTAACAAGGGTTAGAAGTGAGTAGCATCACCTTTAGTCCCATAGGGGCTAATCTACAGTAAGTTCCTAAAAATATTTCATAAAAGATTTACCGTTAAATTCCCTTTATGGATACTATGGAAAGGGTTGAATCTAGATAACTTAGAACTTGTTCATTATGGGAGAGGGGGGAGGCCACGGAATTGAACATCAGGAATAAGCTGCACACGGTAAGAATGTCGTTAATTATTGGTCCTCGGGTGTGACGACATGTTTTCCCTCAGCAACGGATTTCCAATTTAAACTCGACATATTGACGTTCGTGGTGGCTGAGGGGTATCGACTTGGCCTCGCACACACACACACACACACACACACACACACACACACACACTCACAGCTTTCCCCATAGAGTGGAGGATGCATAGTACAAACTGGACGAAATGATACTGTGTGCAAAAATCATACACAAATTTAAGAACAATTTAGATACTGCGAGATACAGAGACGGGGCACCACGAGCAAAGCTCCTTTTCCTGTAAGATACATCTAGGTAAATACACACGCACACACACACACACACACACACACCTCTCATGGCGCTGTGGTTAGAGCTCTGGCCTGCCACTACGGAGGTCCGGGTTCGACTCTCGCCCGGGGCTGAAATAATATCAGTATCGCAGCGCTGAGGGGTGTTACTCCAACTCTCGTGGGCGGGGAGTTGGGTGTGTGTGTGTGTGCAAGGTCATAGCATTACCCATAGATCGGACCTACGAGCTCTGAGCTCTCTTCCAGGAGGGAAATAGCTGTCGATCACGAGTCCAACACGTGAGCCAAAGACCAAGTGAATACACACACACACACACACACACACACACACACACACACACACACATACACACACACACGCGCGTACGTAAAGAGGTTGTAGGCCCTATTATGAAGGGGTGACTGTCATAGACACGCACCCATGCTCAAAGAGCGAACCTCCAACCCCAACCACACCCCCCCGAAGTGCCCCCACCCCCTCCCCCAGCCCCATCCACTGCTCCCCTCTGAGGACCTCGGGGGATGAAGTGTCAGCATCAGTAAACCTCGACGTCCTTAATTACTTCCCCAAAGTGATGTGGCCAGATTTCTCATTTTACCACACTCAGTTCGCCTGCCCGTGTCTATTTTGTTTTCGGTTCGCTGATTAAGGAAAGCCTTGTTCATATGCGTCCTTGGATTGAAAATTGGAAAGCAAACCACGGTTAGTTCTCAAAAGAATTTGTGGATTTTTTTGTGACAGACTGTTTTATTCAGGAAATCGCTGGTCCTAGGGAATAATGTTAGACTCAATTTCGACCTTCGATTTATCTCTCAACCATAGTTTCTCCTTCGCCTCTCTCCCATGACAATATAGCCTGGCCTTTCTTCTCATTTTCCTTTGCCTCTCTATTTTCATCCACTTGTAGAAAATTATGTCTTTAATCTTTGTATCATACTCGGAGATTATCATCCCAAGGTAGTTTTTGTTCCTAATTTGTATCATTAAGGTATACAGTAGTCTCATCCCCATCATGCCAAGGGAAAATCTGTCCCTTGTCTTTGCCTTGTACATATAGCACCTTATCCCAAGTAAAATTTTGTTACTAATCTTTACCTTATACACATAGCACTAAACTTAAGAATTTTTTTATTCCTTTTATTCCTGGTCTTTAGTTTGTATCTGTAGCACCTTATACCATGGAAAAT
>NC_134782.1:82745575-82748075 GCF_046742065.1 Oratosquilla oratoria | reverse complement strand
ACTTTTATTGATCTTAGCAAGTTGTAAGTGATCTTAGCAAGTTGTAAGTGATCTTAGCAAGTGTGTGTGTGTGTGTGTGTGTGTGTGTGTGTGTGTGTGTGTGTGTGTGTGTGTGTGTGTGTGTGTGTGTGTGTGTGTGTGTGTGTGTGTGTGTGTGTGTGTGTGTGTGTGTGTGTGTGTGTGTGTGTGTGTGTGTGTGTGTGTTTTACTGCACTGAGAGATCTTGGCTTCGAGCATTACGTTTGCGGCGTCTTGTCTTCGATTCCTCCAGGTTACCCCGAGTCGAGGTTTAGGCTTAAAACAAATAAAGGAAACGCCGAGGACGCCGTTGTGCCTCGTTGTTAACCGCCAACATCTCCCATTTGGGACAAGGTAGTCCGTGATCTTTATGAATACGGGCGTTAGGCCTTCGAGTGGAGGATATGTGAGGCTGGGACGTAGAGGAAAGTGCCTCCCTGTGGAGTTGAGCCTCGTCGAGATAGGACGTGAGCCAGGAAGCACTGGCGTCGGTGGCGTCGGGTGACTCATTGCCGGCTCAGGAGAGGCGACGTGACCACCAGCACGCGCGTGCGGTCCCGCGGCCCTCACTAGAAAGGTCGGCGAACACCTTGGCTTGGTAGGAGTTTGATAAGTGAAAGAAAGAGGAAATTAACAATATTACCTCATCGCGACGTCATATTGTTTTTTACTGAAGTGAGAAGCTGATCTTTTGTTGTGTGCTGTTGACCTTGCCCCCCACAAGAGAGAAAACGAAAATCGAACCACCAAAAAAAAACAACAACAAAAAAACAACAGGAAAAGATAAAGGCAGGGTGACTAAGAAGAAAAACGAGAAGATGGAAGAAGGGAAAGAAAGATTCTGAAGGTGGGAAAAGGAAAAAAAATAGTACAAGGAAGAAAAAGTTGACAAAGTTGAAATTTAGATACGAGGATGAGGAAGGATATAATGGAAGAGGAAAAGGTGGAAGAATTAAAGGATGAGGAGGTTGGGAAGGAAGAGGAGGAGGAGGAGGAGGAGGAGAAAATTGATGTGGATGTTGGTTGGCGCCAAACAGACCTTGTCGATATCGTACCTTACGATCTACACTTTTATTTACTTTTACCTCAGCCACCGACTCCCATTTCTCCATTCCCTTCTCTGCCCTCTTTTTTCTACTCATTCTTTCCTTCTTCCTCCTCCTCCTCCTCAGTTTTCTTCTTGGCCTATTTTACTTCTCTGGTTTCTATTTCTCAATTATTTCCTTCTCAGTTTTCTTTTTAGCCTGCTATTCTTCTTTTTGTCTGTTTCTTCCTCTTCTTATTATTACTATTATTATCAGAGTTCGAAGTAAATCTTAAAGGAAAGAGACTAGAGGAAGTGAAGTTCTATAGGTATTTAGAATCACCTGTAGCAGGTAATGGAGGAGTAGAGTTAGAGGTAAATTATGGAGGATGAATTACTATTATTGTTATTATTATTATCATTTTTGTTATTATTATTATTATTATTATTATTATTATTATTATTATTATTATTATTATTATTATTATTATTATCTATATAATTAAAAAATAAACTGACCCTTCGCGTTTGGTGGCATTTCGCTCACACACACCCCGGTGCCCGGTCCGCGTTTGGTGGCATTTCGCTCACACACACCCCGGTGCCCGGTCCGTGTAAGGGTTATTCCACGTTTCTCGCCTCTCATAAGCGGACTCACATCTCACACGCCGACATGGGGAAGGATTCTTCAAAGTTGCAGATGCAAAGAAATAGAAATTTCTGGAGGTGGGTTACACGCGAAAAGAAGTTAACTAAAGGGGATTTGAACACAAACAGAAAACTATTTCAGAAGATGAAAAATGAACACATGTTTAAGTTCCCAGACCTGTATCGAGAGACTAAAGCTTTAGCTGTGAAAGAGACGGTGAAGGTGTTTCAGCGAAAGCTGTTGACGTTTAATGAAAAGTTAAAAGAGGATAAGACGTATAGTGTTGATGTTTTGGATTCTTTGGAAGTTTACGTCGGAGAAATCCATCAAGAGAGGTCAGATGGGTTTCAAAAGCATTATTTTGCTGGTACTAAATAAAAAGATTCTGTTACAATTATTTATTTTTCCTGAGACGAGAGGCATTTGGGGGTAAATCGGTTACACCGCCAACTACGGTGAAGAAGAAGAACTCGAAGAAGAAGAAGAACTCGAAGAAATCGAAGAAGAAGAAGAGGAAGAACTCGAAGAAGAAGAAGAAGAAGAAGAAGAAGAAGAAGAACTCGAAGAACTCGAAGAAGAGGAAGAAGAAGAACTCGAAGAACTCGAAGAAGAAGAAGTAGAACTCGAAGAAGAAATAGAAAAACTCGAAGAAGAAGAACTCGAAGAACTCGAAAAAGAAGAACTCGAAGAACTCGAAAAAGAAGAACTCGAAGAACTCGAAAAAGAAGAACTCGAAGAACTCGAAAAAGAAGAACTCGAAGAACTCGAAAGAGAAGAACTCGAAGAAGAACTCGAAGAACTCGAAGAAG
>NC_134782.1:82728075-82733075 GCF_046742065.1 Oratosquilla oratoria | reverse complement strand
ATCCAGTCTTCTGGCATTCTACCCTCCCTTAGATATATATTAAACAACCATACTACCCAGTCCACTATTGCTGTATCTCCCCTCTTCAGATACTCGGTAAGACACCTATCTAGCTCAGGTGCCTTGTTTGCTCTCATCATTTTCAAAACTACTTGTACCTTGGCAGATTATTTTGCTTTCTCAACAATCTATATAAAATGTCATTTGGTATGCTGATGGAAAATATTTTCCTCCAACATATCAGATTCCTTCTCGAAAGCTGCGGGATGCAAATCTGCTTCAACAGTCACAGGAAAAATAGCTCAGTGTGATAACACCTGTAGTTAGCTAGAACAGTATTCAGAGAATATCACCGAGAACACTCAAACCTGTCCCATGACATACTATGCATGAATGCAATTTTGTATGCAAAAATCTCCCTAATCATAAAAGAGCTTTTTTATATAGAAATATAGTATAAATAGTCAACAACGAAATATATATTTCCATAGTTCCGATGCATTATAGGTAAGATGTTTCTCTCTCTTCGTGCGTAGTTTTATTTTCCTCTGCCAATCCGACACTCCTCTATTTCACAGGAAAATATTTGTGTAGATCTGCTAAAACTTACCTTTTCATATAGGAAATTGTCATATCATTTCGTTTGGGTTTTGCACTTTCTGTTTTAGAGACTTTCCTCTAGATGTTATTTCCCTACTCCTGTTCTTCTGTTTAGTTTTAGTTTTTTTACATTATGCAGCCTTTCCTTTTTTCTTTTTTCTTTTTTCTTTTTTTTTTTACTATAGCGTGGCAGGATCGGAGGAGGGATTGAGGAAGCTGCTGACAGAGTTTGGGAGAGTGTGTGATAGAAGAAAGCTAAAGATAAATGTGGGTAAAATTAAGGGGATGAGATGTACAAGGGGTGAAAGTGGCAGTAATCTGGAAGTGAGCATTAAGGGAGAGCAACTGGAGGAAGTGGATAGTTTTAGATATTTGGGTGCAAATGTGGCAGGAAAGGGTGGAGTGAAGGTGGAGGTAGAATGTAGATTGAGAGAAGCGAGTAAATGCCTTGGTGGATTAAAAAGTGTAATGAGGAATAGACATTTGGGAATGGATGCTAAGAGGAGACTGTATGAAGGAGTGATTGTGCCAACAGCACTGTATGGAGCAGAAACATGGAACATGAGAGAGGAAGAGAGAAGGAACTTGAATGTGTTTGAGATGAAGTGCCTGAGAAGTATGATGGGGGTTACTAGGCTAGATAGAGTGAGAAATGAGGAGGTGAGGAGGTGAACAGGGGTGGAAAGGGAGCTGGGAGATAGGGTGGATGAAAGAGTATTAGGATGGTTTGGACATATGGAAAGAATGAGTGAAGAAAGACTAGTAAAAGAGGTATGGAAGGCAGATGTGGAGGGAGTGAACATGAGGGGACGTCCTAGGATGAGATGGATGAATGGGGTGAAGGGGGCTTTGGGGAAGAGGGGAATGTCTGTTGAGGAAGGACGGGAGAGGACAGAAGACAGGGGTGAATGGAGAATGGTTGTATATGGAAAATGTTGTGATGCATGAGGTGGATTGGACGGGGGAATGGGGGTGAGGTAGTGTGTGTGAGCAAAAATTTTGACGCAGCCCTAAGGGATTTCTCCCCGTCCTCTCCTTTATATGGGGGGACGGAGAGGGGGGGTTCGCCGATTTAATGAAGCGGCCTTGCTGTGGATGTGCTGTGTCCTGCGACACTGCTTCTGACCCGGGGCAGTGGACAGGGTGCAGGGATGACCCGTCATCTAGGAGGTGCTAAGATGGGAGGGAGGGTGGAGGGGTGTGGAGTGTTTTCGGGGATGAAATGGGTGGGAATGTTTTTGTGCCTTTTTCTTTTTGGCTACCCCCCTGGTAAGGGGGAAAAAAGCTTTGGTATATGTATGTATATGTATGTACATTTAGTATAATTTACTCTTTACCTAACCTAAATTAATATGACTCAACCAGAGTTAATCTAATCTAAACCAACCCAGTTGAACCATTTACGTAACTGTTTAAAAATGTATATATACTTCTAATATATTCAAAGCCTTTATAATCAGAATGCCTGTAAGGTTGAAAGTTATCCTGATTTCCAAAAATTTGAAATTTGCTTTGAAATTCCATGCATTTTCAACTCAAGTTTTCTCTCTCCTTGGTTCTCAGTGCGCGTCTGCCTCCACGATGTCTTCTGTATATGTCTGTTTCTTTTTATTCTTCTCTATGTTGTATGAGAATTTTGCCACATTCTTCTCTTGCGATATTTCACGTTTATGGTAAGATTGCGAGTGTCCATAATGAATAAGACCTCATCTTTCATTACCTTCAAGCTCTATTTCACGACGACAGCAGTCTCTTCTTCTTCTTCTTCTTCTTCTTCTTCTTCTTCTTCTTCTTCTTCTTCTTCTTCTTCTTCTTCTTCTTCTTCTTCTTCTTCTTCTTTCTTCTTCTTCTTCTTCTTCTTCTTCTTCTTCTTCTTCTTCTTCTTCTTCTTCTTCTTCTTCTTCTTCTTCTTCTTCTTCTTCTTCTTCTTCTTCTTCTTTTCTTCTTCTTCTTTTTCTTCTTCTTCTTCTTCTTCTTCTTCTTCTTCTTCTTCTTCTTCTTCTTCTTCTTCTTCTTCTTCTTCTTCTTCTTCTTCTTCTTCTTCTTCTTCTTCTTCTTCTTCTTCTTCTTCTTCTTCTTGAGGCTGGATTCAAAATTTCTTAACTGACCCGATCCGTCTTCTCACAACTACGTTGTAGACAGACACCGGGCTCGTTGCTGCACCGCACGGAGCTCTTGAAAAGTCTTCTCAGCTATTTCACCGTCACCAGGCAATTTTATTCGGTTTATATATCGGTTTTATTCCAACAGAGTTAAAATATATATCCTTCTATGTTAACTTTAAAATTTCTGCCTGTCGCCATGTGATTTTATTCATCTGAGGGAAACTGGTACTCAAAGAGTCAGCAACCATCTCGAACAGTTATGAATGAGTGGCTTCTCAAAACTGAATAAAATAATCTGGCATTGGCCAGAGAAGAATGTTTAAAAGTGACCAGTCATTGGTAAAAGGTTATTCGAGATCATTTCTAACCCACTAAGGACGAGGAGTTTCTCTAAACCTAAAGAAATTTTCACAACAAAATCTGTGACTGTTGCAAAGTCGTTGCAGTGCGCACGTCCACGGTAACTTGGACTTCCGAAGACACTCCGACATACGAAGACCCTCCGGCTTCTGAAGAACCTTCGGGTGCCGCAGGGTTTGTCCACAATGTTACCTCGAAGATCTGTTAGTAAACGGATCATGAAAAATCATCCTCAAGCTAGGCTTCTATCTGAGAAAGCTCCTGTGTCGCCCACAGGCAACATGACCAAACATGTTCGTAAAGTTCCAGAGGCTGACAATATTAAATTTTGTATATTGTTAGAAATGTTTGTCGCTTCTATCCCTGGAGATAATATCGTACCGAAATTGATTCATAGAGCTGATTAGAAAAATATTTATAAATAGAAAGTAAGTAGAACGGAGGGATCGTAGATGTTGTAAGTTGATCAACATTCGTTTTTGAGTGGAGACCAATCTGCAGTCATGAGATACTAACGGTGGTATTCATAAAAAAAATCTTTCCTCATATAAATCTTATATAAATCAATAAAAGGAAAATATCTATACAAGGAAAAAGTTAAGAATATCACCGTAAGATTCTTACAGTGGTATTCTTAAAAAAAAATCTTTCCTTATATAAATATTTCCCTTCCAAAGATTTATACAAGATTTATATAAGGAAATATTTTTTTAAGAATACCACCGTAAGTAAGTTGAATCTTAGGAATCCCACTTAGGTCCCTAAAACATTTTGCAATCAATATAAGGGGGCTGACAACAGTAAGGGTCCAGGACAAGGATAAGTTTAGGGTAGATATAATTGTGACGCATCTTTCCGTGCATATCTCTCCTTTATCCTTTTCTCTTTGACCGCCGCCTTTCTGTCTATAATCCTTTAATGCTTCAACTCTTTATATTATACCCCCCCCCAGCTTGATAAGTTGAATAATTTACCCGTCTCTCCTGTACAAAAAAAAAACATAGCTGACATCAAGGGAAAGAACAGATTATAGGAAAATAATGTCAATATTAAGAAGGTCATGGCCAAAGTAATCTTAGGCACAGGAAAAAAAGACAAGAGAGACTAGGAAAATAATGTCAACATGAAGAAGGTTATGATCAAAGTAAACTTTAATGAGAAAAAATACACATTCCACGTGCGTGCATAAACCGTGGCTAGTTAGGTGTAACATATTAGACTTGATCATATCTAATGGGCAGAGATTACCTCTGGTTGAGGATCTCCACTTTAGAAACTTGACCTTTCCTTCAGCTGAATAAAATTGTTTGGCGGTAGTTGTGAATTAGTTTGTCCTTTACCATCAATTCCTCACTTCAGTGGTCCTCATAAAATGAGGAACTAAGGATAGGAAGCTTTCTGCTGCGCTAGACTCGAAACCCCGCCCGTGTGCATAACATTACTACCTCCTTTCGCACCAGATGGCAGTTTAATTCATCTCAGTGACATCCTTGGTAGTAGAGGGGCTGAACTGAACTCCTCCCTTATACTAATCTCCTAATGTACACCTAACTACTTCAATGTAAACAAATCAATTGATGATGGAGAACATAAACGCAGGGTATGGCAAGGACCTATTAATACTCTTAATGTTTCGTTCAGATAGGAGGAAGTTCTGGGTGTGAATGAATTGTTATGAGTATCAATAGCCTTATCATCACCCGTGTTTATGTTATCCATCATCCAAATCATTTGTCGGAAGCCTTTTTCAAATCAGTTCAAGTCTGAGTTGAATAAAAAGGCGGTATATTGAAAGGTTGTCTTCTCAGCTTGATAATACTCAACTAGATGAACTAAGTGAATACACACACACACACTCACACACACTCACGAGTTGCTTAGAATATATATATATATATATATATATATATATACACACACACACACACACACACA
>NC_134782.1:82700575-82703075 GCF_046742065.1 Oratosquilla oratoria | reverse complement strand
TAAATTAATTCCCAATAGTTCTATTTGTGTACTGCATATATTTTGTCATGGTAAACGTCTGCAATTGAGGGGCGGATCTAACTTATTCTAACCCATTTATCTTAGGTTAGATTAAGTGAAGTTAGATTATGTTAGCATAGATTAGGTTAGGTTACAAAAGCCTATCATTCGGATTATGTAGTTTCACCTTCGTTTCCTTTTAAACTTTTTTTACCTTTTCACCCTTCCCCAGATCCCCCAAGTGCTCCCTCTCTCCCGGCTCCCAGCCGACTCCAATACCCATTCGGGTGTTTTCGGGTCCACAAAAATGCCCTACCACTCGCCCTGAAGCCCTGAAATTGATTGCCATCAAGATCTTTTCATCACATTCGTCCGCATCACTCATCACCGTTCATAACATATATCCATTACAGAGAAACACGTTATTAAACGAAAAAATATTGAAGAAGAATCCTAACAACAAATGTGACGCCATTACCTCCGGACAGAGATAGGAATCGGGGTCGTGTCCTCATTCTCCCCTTCCCTCCCCTTCTCCCCCTTCCCCCCTCCACGTCCTCCTCCCCCCTCCCCCCGGGGTTCCAGCTGAGAGGTGCGTCTCCCGGAGCACCACCCTCTCACCTATTGATTGACCTCCTGACTTGTGCAATCGGCTTCGACAGACTCGCTGGTGTTGTCGTTGATCTGGTGTAACGAGATCCGGCAAGTTCGTTGTTGTCTCCGCGTGATTGGTTTCTCTGTTTCTCAGGCCGTCAGGTTCTTCCTGTGGTCAACACTGGAATTGTTGTGACAAGGGAGATACCATTATCTCTCAGGAAGCCTAACTGGTCCTTGCGACACACACACACACACACACACACACACACACACACACACACACACACACACACACACACACACACACACACACACACACACACACACACACACACACACACACACACACACGCGCGCGCGCGCGCACGCGCGCACGCACGCACACACACACACACACACACACACACACACGCACACACGCACACACGCACACACGCACACACGCACACACGCGCACACGCGCACACGCGCACACACGCACACACGCACACACGCACACACGCGCACACGCGCACACACGCACACACGCACACACGCACGCACACACACACACACACACACACACACACACACACACACACACACACGCACACACACACACACACGCACACACACACACACACACGCACACACACACACACACACACACACAGACACACACACACACACACAGAAACACACACACACACACATACACACGCACACACACACACATATATATATATATGTATATATATGTATATGTATATATATACATATATTGTATATATATATATACATATATATATATATATATATATATATATATATATATATATATATATATATATATATATATATATATAAAACCCAGTGTACGTCTGTTTGTGCGTCCGCTTTTGTAAATTTGCAACTAATGCACCTTCCTAGACATGTACAATTTTGGAATAAGGGTGATGCCCACAGTTCAAAAATTATATTTTTGGCAATACTGAATTAGCTGTATGGGAACTCTGAATTGACATAATATGAATTTTCAAGAGACTCCTTAGGAGCTCCGGCTCCTAAGGAACCCCGCCCCGAAGGAACTCCGGTTCCGAAAAAACTATGGACCCAAAGGAACCCCGGCCCCAAAGGAACCCCGGCCCCAAAAGAACTTCGGCTCCCAAGGAACAACGGCCACAAAAGGAACCCCGGCCCCAAGCGAACCCCGGCCCCAAAAGGAACCCAGGCCCCAAGGAACCCCGACCCCAAAGGAACCCGAGCCTCAAAGGAACCCCGGCCCCAAGGGAACCCGGGCCCCAAATGAACCCCGTCCCCAAAGGAACTTCGGCTCCAAAGGAGCTCCGGCTACAAGAGGAACCCCGGCCCCAAGGGAACACCGGCCCCAAGGAAACTCCGGCCCCAAAAGGAACCCCGGCCCCAAGGTAACCCCGCCCCCAAAAGAACCTCGGCCTCAAAGGAACCCCGGCCCAAAGGAACCCCGGCCCTAAATGAACCCTGGCTCCAAAGGAACTCCATCCCCAAAGGAACTCCAGCTCCAAAGGAACCCCGGCCCCAAAAGGAACCCAGGCCCCAAGGGAACCCCGGCCCCAAAGGAACACCGGCCTCAAAGGATCCCCGGCCCCAAGGGAACCCCGGCCCCAAATGAACCCCGGCCCCAAAGGAACTTCGGCTCCAAAGGAGCTCCGGCTCTAAGAGGAACCCCGGCCCCAAAGGAACCCCGGCCCCAAGGGAACCCCGGGCCCAAAAGGAACCCCGGCCCCAAGGGAACCCCGCCCCAAAAAAAACTCCGGCTCCAAAGGAGTTCCGGCTCCAAGAGGAACCCCGGCCCCAAGGGAACCCCGTCCCCAAGGGAACCCCGGCCTCAAAAGAACCACGGCCCCAAGGGAACCCCGGCTCCAAGGGAACCACGGCCCCAAGG
>NC_134782.1:82670575-82693075 GCF_046742065.1 Oratosquilla oratoria | reverse complement strand
CAATGAAGGACCAAATAATAATATAGAGCAAGGTATAAATAAAAAACAAAATGATAATGTAAGACATGATATTGAAACTCAAAATGTATCAAAAAGAAATAATCACGAGTTTCTTAAAACCATGTACTTTAATCCTCGTAGTATTAGGAACAAATTTCAAGAAATACAGGCGTATGTCAAAAGCGAAAATCTCGATATGATAGGAATAACTGAGACATGGTTAAATGGTACAGAGTTCGAAGCTGAATTTAATATTGCGGGATTTAAACACTTTTATCAGGATAGAAACCACAAGAAAGGTGGGGGTGTTCTGTTGTACGTTAAAAATAATGTTCATGCTTGTGTTTTAGAGAAAGTGAAACAGGATGCATATGATAGTTTGTGGGTTAAGTTAACCCAAACAAATGGACAAAAAATGAATATAGGTGTAATATATAGGCCAAAGACATTATCATTAGCAGACGACAAACCGTTATTTCAAGAACTGTCTAGTTTCTGCAACCGGGATTTATTGATAATGGGTGATTTCAATTTTACTGACATTGATTGGATGACCCTTGAACATGGCCATATAGGTAGTCGCTCGATTGATTTTCTTGGTGACAAATACTTAATTCAGCATGTAAAAGAGCCCACAAGATATGGAAACTTACTCGATCTATTGATCACTAGCCGCGAAAGTATGGTAACTGATGTAGAAGTCGGTGAATCTGTTGCAAATAGCGATCACAACTTAGATTCAATCTCCTAAAAAAAAATTAGAATAGATACTTGTGTTTCTAAAATACCCGATTTCAGTAAAACTCAGTTCATAGGACTACGTCAGGAGCTTCAGCTTACAGATTGGGAGGCAAAATTAAACGAAAGGCCTGTAGATCAGATGTGGGAAATATTTCAAAATACGCTCACTAAGATGATTCAAACTTACATTCCTTTTAAGGACAGACGTCCCCCAAATCAGGCTCGCCCAAAGTGGCTCGACAAAGAAACTGAAAAAAATATTGCTAAAAAGAGACAGGCTTATAAGAAATATAAGTGCTCGGGTGCATCTGATGACTATGAAAGCTATGTATCAATACAGAGAGATTTAAAAAAGACAATAAGAAAGAGAAAACGACAATACGAAATTAACATCGCTGATAAATCCAAAGAGAATCCCAAAGAATTCTATGGTTACATAAGAGATAAAAAGGTTGTTAGGAATCACATTGGTCCACTATTATTATTTGCTGACGGTGACTTGAATATTCAAATGAAGGAATGTGTAATATCTTAAACAATTATTTTAGCTCGGTATTCGTAAACGAAACACCTCAAAGTGAACTCCAAACTGAAACCTGTGAAAAGTCTGGGGTAAACTTACTCACTACGGTAAATATACATACATGCATACATATACCAAGGCTTTTTCCCCCTTACAAGGGGGGTAGCCAAAAAGAAAAAGGCATAAAATCATTCCCACCCATTCCAGCCCTGAATACACTCCACACCCCTCCACCCTCCCTCTTATCTTAGCACCTCCTGAATGACGGGTCATCCCTGCACCTTGTCCACTGCCCTGGGTCAGAAGCAGTGTCGCAAGACACAGCACATCCACAGCAAGGCCGCTTCATTAAATCGGCGACCCCCCTCTCCGTCCCCCCATTGCACAAAATGAGAGGACGGAGAGAAATCCCTTCGGGCTCCGTCAAATTTTGCTCACACATACTACCTCACCCCCATCCCCCCGCCCATTCCACCTCATGCAATCACAACATCATCCATATACAACCATTCTCCATTCACCCCTGTCTTCTGTCCTCTCCCGTCCTTCCTCAACAGACATTCCCCTCTTCCCCAAAGCCCCCTTCACCCCATTCATCCACCTCATCCTAGGACGTCCCCTCATGTTCACTCCCTCCACATCTGCCTTCCACACCTCTTTCACTAGTCTTTCTTCACTCATTCTTTCCATGTGTCCAAACCATCCTATTATTCTTTCATCAACCCTATCTCCCCTGTTCTCCTCCTCACCTCCTCATTTCTCATTCTATCCAGCCTAGTAACCCCCCATCATACTTCTCAGACACCTCATCTCAAACACATTCAAACTCCTTCTCTCTTCTTCTCTTATGTTCCATGTTTCTGCCCCATACAGTGCTGTTGGCACAATCACTCCTTCATACAGTCTCCTCTTAGCATCCATTCCCAAATGTCTATTCCTCATTACACTCTTTAATCCACCAAGGCATTTACTCCCTTCTCTCAATCTACATTCTACCTCCACCTTCACTCCACCTTTCCCTGCCACATTTGCACCCAAGTATCTAAAACTATCCATTTCCTCCAGTCGCTCTCCCTTAATGCTCACTTCCAGTCTACTGCCACTTTCACCCCTTGTACATCTCATCACCTTACTTTTACCCACATTTATCTTTAGCTTTCTTCTATCACATACTCTCCCAAACTCTGCCACCAACTTCCTCAATCCCTCCTCCAATCCTGCCACAAGTGCAGTGTCGTCCGCAAACAACAGCTGGCTCACCTCCCACTTTTCTCCATTTTCTTTAACCATCTCCAATCCCTTGCCCACTACCCTTGCATTTACCTCTCGCACCACCCCATCCATGTATAAGTTGAACAGCCAGGGTGACATAACGCATCCTTGACGAAGTCCCACCTTTACCTTGAACCACTCACTCTCATCATTTCCAATCCTGACACAAGCTCTACTACTCTCATAAAAACAATTGACAGCTCCCAGAAGCTTTCCTCCTATCCCGTATATCTGCATAACCTCCCACAGTGCCTTTCTGTCTACCCTATCATAAGCCTTTTCCAGATCCATAAAAGCCCATAAAACATCCTTCCTCTTTCCTATAGCTTTCTCACATATCTGTCTTACCACAAAGATCTGATCTACACAACCTCTACCTGTCCTAAATCCACACTGTTCCTCACCAATTACTCCTTCTGTTCCTCTCCTAATCCTCTCAATCAAGATCCTCCCATAAGCCTTCCCAACTACACTTAGCAAGCTAATCCCTCTGAAACTACTACATTCACACTTGTCCCCTTTTCCCTTGTAAAGAGGAACTATACAGGCATTCCTCCAGTCCTCCGGCACTCCACCCTCTCTCCAGCAAACATTAAATAACCTCACCAACCAGTCCACCATCACTGTACCTCCCTTTTTCAGACATTCCGCATGGCACCCATCCAGACCAGGTGCCTTACCTGCTTTCATCATCTTAACAACTGCCTTCACCTCATCCTTCCTTATTTCTCCTCCATTCTCCTCATTTATCACTCTCATTTTCTTCGCACTTCCCACTACAGCAATCTTTCCTTCCCTATCCTCCTTCACATTTAGCAACTCCCTCAAATATTCTGCCCATCTTCCCCTTACTGCCTTCTCTTCCATTATCATCTCTCCATCTGCACCTTTTACCTTTTCTTCTCTACTTGATTCGCCTCCTCTTCCTCTCTTAATTTCTTTCCAAAACATATTTTTATTACTTTCAATATTTTCTGTCAAACTCTTACCCCATTTCACATCTGCTCTCCTCTTTGCAATCTTTACCTTTTGCTTTACTTCTCTTTTCTTTTCTTTGTACCTCTCATATGACTCCCTCGTCCTATTTTGTAACCAAATTGTGAAAGCTCGCTTCTTCTCTTCTACAACCTTCTTTGTTTCCTCATCCCACCATTCACTACTCTTTCTTCTATTTCCTCCTGTCATTCTTGTTCCACACACCATCCATGCACACTTTATGACTCCCTCCTTGAATCATCCCCATTCCTCCTCCACACACAAAAGAAAAAATTAAAAGGTGTATAGATAAACTCAAAGGTAATGAAACACCAGGGCCTGACGGTTGGCATCCAAGAATCTTAAAGGAAATGAAAAATGAGATTGTTGTTCCATTAAAAATTATTTTCAAGAAATCCATCATATCCGGAGATGTCCCAAGAGAATGGAAGCTAGCTAACGTTACTCCCATATTCAAAAAAGGTGACAAAAAGAAACCAAATAACTATAGGCCTATAAGTTTGACTTCAATCGTAGGAAAAATGATGGAAACTATCATCAGAGATGCTATCGAACATCATTTAGAAAGTAACCGTTTGATAAATGAAAGCCAGCATGGTTTCAGACGGAAACGTTCTTGCGTGACTAACTCGAATTCTACAACACAGTTATCTCGAATTATGACAAAAGAAACAATATAGATTTGATATATCTAGACTTTGCAAAAGCTTTTGATACCGTCCCACACGAAAGACTACTTACTAAATTAGCTTCACACGGAATAAGTGGTAGCCTATTAGGTTGTTGTTGTTGTTGTTGTTGTCGTTCCCTAGACTGTCTGTCCGAGCAGTCCCGTCTCCCCAAGGAAGGCCACAGCCGAAACTGGGTTTTCCCACAAATCCTTTATAGAGTGTATGTTGTGTTGTTTGCGTGCATGATTGTGTATAATGCAGTCTTCCATTATGTGTTGTATGGTATGGGGTGAAGTGTTACATCCTGGGCAGCTGTTCACAACACGGTCGTCCAGCCTCTTCTGGTAGCTTAGAAGTGCTGGGTGGTGACCGCATCGCAGTCTGGCCAAGTGGACTCTGTCCTTACGTGGGAGAGAGGATTCAGAAGGGTGGATATCAGGGGGTCTGGCATGCAGCAGTGTGTTGTCTTTCAGTGTGTTAATGGAGCGGTGAGTGATATGATTATGAATATGTTTCCGGAGGCTGGTATTTGGTGGTTGTGGAGGAAGAGAAGAGAGTATCTGTGTGTAATAAAGGTCTATGGGTGTAGTTTTAATGTTTCTTGGTGTGTGTGGGTGTTCTGCTATGTAGTGTAGCGGGTGTGATGTGTTTGTGGTGGCTGCAGCAAGTGTTTGTGTGCCTCTCATGTCGAGGTGGTCCTTGACTTTGAGGACTTTTGTTTCATGGTGTAAATGGTCTGTAGGTGATGTATTTGTGCAGCCTGTAATTGTTTTTAGGGCTTTGTTTTGTATGATTTGAAGGGTGTTGTGGTGTGTCTCACTGAGATTAGGAGCCCATGCAGGACTCGCATAATTCATCACTGAGTGTATGCATTGTTTGTATATTGTTATATTAGTTTCTTTGTTTTGTCCAAATGTTGTTCCAGTGATTGACTTAAGTGCGTTAAGTCTAGGTGTGCATTTGTTTTTTATGTTTGTGAGGTGTTGTTTGAAAGACATGGATGTATCGTATGTTACACCAAGAATTTTCGGTGTGTTTGTGTGTGGTATTAGAGTGTTGTTGATGTAGAGATGAGGTATGTATTTGTGTTCTTTTGTCCAGTTGGTGAGAAGTGTTGCTGTAGATTTGGTTGGAGCTATTTTGAGTCTGTTTGTGATGAACCATGTGTTGAGTGTGTCAAGGTAAGGCTGGATTATTTCTGCAGCTTTGTCTGTGTTACGATGTGTGCATGTGATTGTTATGTCGTCTGCGTAGGAAGAGATTTGTATTTCTGAGGTGTCTGGCGTGGGTAAGTCATGCATGTATAGATTAAATAATGTGGGGGATAGAACTGAGCCCTGTGGTACTCCGTTCTTAATGTTTCTGATGTGCGATGATTGGCCATTATATGACACATGAGCATTCCTGCCTGCCAGATAATTGGCCAGCCATCTTTTGGTGTTATTGTGCATGTCTGTGTTATATATTTTATTTGTTAGGTTGTGGCGGGGGATAGCATCAAAAGCTTTACTAATGTCCAATGTTATAAGAAGTGTTCTGTGGTGGGGCCTATCTGAATTGATGCCATCTAAAATTCTTTGTGTGAGGTTTGTCAGAAGAGTGTTTGTGGAGTGTAGTGGCCTAAAACCGTGTTGTGAGTCAGCAAGGGGAATATATGGTGTGACAAGTTTAAGTATTAGGCGTTCAATGACTTTAGAGGGGGTGCAGAGAAGTGTGATTGGGCGGTGCGATGTTGGGATTGTTGGGTCTTTGTTCGGTTTTGGAATGGTGATTATTTTACCATGCTTCCAGATGTCGGGTATAGTGTTGTGTGAATAGCTGTAGTTTGCAATGTTTGTGAGTGCGTGTATACCTTGTGGTCCAATGTGTTTTAGGTGGATGTTGCTTATGTTATCAGGGCCACAGGCAGATGAGTGCTTGAGACTATGCATTATGAGTTTTGTCTGACTGTCTATGAAGGGTGTATAGTCTGAGTCTGTGGGAAAGTCTTTCTTACGTCGAATGGTGCGTCGGTCGTCAGGGTGAGATGTAAGATGGCTCGTCTGTGCAAAATGACGTATGAGTGCGTTTGCTTGTTGTCTGTTTGAGGGTAGATTATCTGTTGTTGTGATTATTGCTGCGTGAGAGCGTGTAGTGTTAGTGTTGGATAGTGTGATGCTGTTGAGTGTTTTGTACAATTTGCTGGTGTTTGTTTTGTGATCAAGTGTAGGTTGGACTAGTAATTGGTTGAATGGTCGAAAACAGAGAGTTGTTTTAAATGGAAAAAAACTTCTAGATGGAAAATTGTTACAAATGGAGTTCCTCAGGGTTCCGTTCTTGGGCCACTTCTATTCATAGTATATATATAAATGATATAGACCATGGACTAAAATCTACTGTTTCTAAATTTGCTGTGTGAAATGTGTGAAATGGCAAATGATCACTTAAACCAATTAGATATTCAAGAAGATTTAGATAAATTACAGCAATGGTCTGAAAAGTGGCTAATGAAATTTAACACAAGTAAATGCAAGGTAATGCACATAGGTAAAAATAACAGTAAATATGATTACAAGTTATTTGGAAATTCGTTAACAAAAGTGGATAGTGAAAAAGATCTCGGCGTAATTATATATTATCAGTAACGACCTAAAATCATCCAAGCAGTGTATTTCAGCCTCTGAGAAAGCAAATAAGATTCTAGGAATCATTGCTCGATCTTTTGATTTCAAAAGTCTATCACTCATTAACAAGCTATATAAATCGTTAGTTCGTCCACATTTGGAATATGCTGTTTCCGTATGGTCACCGAATCTCATTAAAGACATTGATAGACTGGAAAAAGTACAACGGCGAGCCACGAAACTGATTCCAAATATCAAAAATAAATCATACGAAAATCGACCAAAACATATGAATCTGTTTTCCCTAAAAAAGCGTAGACTCAGAGGTGACTTGATACAGGTCTTTAAGATTTTAAAGGGAATTGACATCAAAAGTGACAAAATTTTCACATTGAATGAGAATCAGACAAGAAACAATGGTCTCAAACTGTCCGGAAATCGATTCAATTTGGAAGTGGGTAGAAACAACTTTGCCAACCGTGTAGTTAATGAATGGAATAAACTTCCTGCACAGGTAGTGCAATGTAGTTCAGTTCGAAACTTTAAGAATTATTTAAATAAACACCTAAGCAAAATGCTGTAATGATTATAATTTATTTTATATTATTTGTTTTTTGTTTTGTTATCATTTGTCTGTCTGATTTTCATTTATTATTAGTTATATGTCAATTTATTATTATTTACTATTTACATGTTTGTTCATTATTTAACTATATCTATGCATTTATTTGTGTATTTTATTTGTTATTTACATTATTATAGTTTTTATTTATTATTTTATTATTATTATGATTTTTTTTTGCATCCGACCTAGATATAGACCAGGAGGTCTCCTGTCGGCATGCTTACCCTAGACTTTTCACAGGTTTCAGCTTGGAATTCACTTTTAGGTGTTTCGTTTACGAATACCGAGCTAAAATAACTGTTTAAGATATTACACATTCCTTCATTTGAATATTCAAGTTAACCGTCAGCAGATAACAGTGGACCAATGTGATTCCTAACAACCTTTTTATCTCTTATGTAACTATAGAATTCTTTGGGATTCTCTTTGGATTTATCAGCGATGTTAATTTCGTATTGTCGTTTTCTCTTTCTTATTGTCTTTTTTAAATCTCTCTGTATTGATACATAACTTTCATAATCATTAGATGCACCCGAGCACTTATATTTCTTATAAGCCTGTCTCTTTTTAGCAATACTTTTTTCAGTTTCTTTGTCGAGCCACTTTGGGCGAGCCTGATTTGGGGGACGTCTGTCCTTAAAAGGAATGTAAGTTTGAATCATCTTAGTGAGCGTATTTTGAAATATTTCCCACATCTGATCTACAGTTCTTTCGTTTAATTTTGCCTCCCAATCTGTAAGCTGAAGCTCCTGACGTAGTCCTATGAACTGAGTTTTACTGAAATCGGGTATTTTAGAAACACAAGTATCTATTCTAAAAAAAAATTAAGAGTTTGAATCTAACTAAGTTGTGATCGCTATTTGCAACAGATCCACCGACTTCTACATCAGTTACCATGCTTTCGCGGCTAGTGATCAATACATCGAGTAAGTTTCCATATCTTGTGGGCTCTTTTACATGCTGAATTAAGTAATTGTCACCAAGAAAAACAATCAAGCGACTGCCTATATGGCCATGTTCAAGGGTCATCCAATCAATGTCAGTAAAATTGAAATCACCCATTATCAATAAATCCCGGTTGCAGAAACTAGACAGTTCTTGAAATAACGGTTTGTCGTCTGCTAATGATAATGTCTTTGGCCTATATATCACACCTATATTCATTTCCCTCTATGGATTCACTTTCTTCTCCTTACTTCATTTCTTTACAATTGATTATATGTAGTACGTATTTCATCAGTAGAACTTTAACATGGTCAAAGGTTATCTGCAACGGTCTTCACAACGAAACCTATTTTATTATTATTATTATTTGACAACCTTCATTGGGCAACCCTTCGTGGGGAACGCCCCCTTTTTCCTTCTGTAATTTTAGCTAGGAAAATCTGGCAACCTCCAGAGTTTTCTCTGGGCTGCCAGCAGTTGTTGTAGTAGACTAGGATCAGAAATTAAAGAAGAAAAAGCCAAACGCCTTTGGTACCATCCCCGCCACACACGACAATATGTATATATATATATATATATATATATATATATATATATATATATATATATATATATATATATCATACGTATATGTATCTGTATAGGCATATGTTATGTATATGCATACCTATACCATATGTATATGTTCCAGATGTTTAGTATATATTTATATATATATATATATATATATATATATATAAATATATATATGCATGCATTATTAAAATCGACAGCATTAGTGAGGTTGTTGATCTTCTTGTGGGTATTCTCCAGTTTTCTAACCAATATTCTGCCATTTGGAGGGTGGGCATAGACCAAGTTGCCAAAATGATTCATTTATTTCAACGTTTCGTCTAACAAAGAGACATCTTCAGGAAATTCTGTAACATAGATAATATTGACGTACAGAAATAAAGAAAACAACATGTAAATCTAAACAATTATACAAATATAGAAATAAATATCAATAAATGCGCAAAATCACACATTCTAACACTATACATGGGCTGATGGGGACCGCTACTTACAAAAGTTAAAAGGTCCAATGAAATGACGAAGAAAACCTTCGTTCGGTGACATATATATACGCACCTAGCCGGCTTGGGTGGTGGTGGAGGGCGGATTAGAGGGCGGGGGTGGTATCTCGTTAATACGTGAAGAGGGGTTGGGGGGTTGGGGGGTTAGGGGGTTGCGGGGTCGGTTGGGGGGAGGATGGAAGGAGTGGGTGGGAGGAGGTGGAGGGGGGGTTTCGGAGAGAGGTCGTGCTCGGTAGTAGCTTGGCTGTACTGCTAAACAAAGCAATGACAGAAGTCATGTTGCTTTGGACATTAATAATAGGACTACATTCCCTGATAAACATAGCTTCTAGAAGCTTAAGTTTATGTACATCCCTATTGCTTGCTATAATCCTAGTGTTTGAAACTAGGTATTCACGGGTGGCTGTTAGGTTATGGCATTTCATTAAATTATGTTTTATAGCCCCATTTTGCAAATGCATAGTTATTCTCCTACTGAGACTACATCTAGTAAAACCAATATATGCTGTTTCACGGGCTACACAGTTCCCGGTTCTACAAGTAAATTTATATACACAATTAGTTTTAGACATGGTCTCAGTATTACTATTTAAGTTATTAGTATACCAATGAGCTTGTTTTAGGTTTGGAGTAGTATACAACCACGCGAATTTCCTTATCATTAGAAACCGTGTGGCAGTTTTTAGTGATGATATCTTTAATTATTTTCTCATCTTTTTTGTAACCCTTGTTGAAGATGTTATGGTAGTATATATCAATGAATTGGGGCTTAGGGGATGTTTGTGGGGAAAGGTGGTCACATCATTTTATTACAAATTGCATCAAATTCACTATTAGGGAAACCATTATTAACTAGAATCTGGCGGATGTGCTGCAATTCTGTATGCAGAGCCTGCATATATATATATACGTATATATACCTATACATATTTATATACTCGTGTATATATATATATATACGTATATATACTTATACATATATATATATATATACGTATATATATATACATATATATATACTTATACATATATATATATATATATATATATATATATATGTATGTATGTATGTATGTATGTATGTATGTATGTATGTATGTATGTATGTATGTATACATATGTCTAATGTGAAACATTAGCCCTGAAAGTAGGTATTAAGTACAAAACCCAATCAAAACTTAGGGAATTACAGACCACGTTTATCTTACAGAGCCACATAGCTTTCTTTTATGAACAGAAATAATTTTCACTCTAAAGAATTTCCTGTTCTACTTGTAACATCATCTACGTATTCTTCTCTTCTAATAACAATCCCTAAACTACTTTACCACCTCCTCCAATAAACCACTTTCTTAAACACGTTCATTGCAGTTGACTTGTACATTGCTGTTGACCTCCCGGAATGGGTTGGCTATGTTTATATTGAGTACTCGAGCCCCATAGAGCAAGAATAATGACTTTAGGTTCACGTCAGTTGCACGTGGATTTTGCCTGATGATCGTCACGCTAAGAAGTACTCTCCTCTCTGGCATACAACCGGTATAGGCAAATTGTATTCAAGGTCAGTGGATCTCTTTGGTGCATGGACCATTCATGTACAAGGGATGCTTTTGTCTTGCCAGAGCGTGCAAAGGAATGAATCTCTTTCCTCCGTTTTCTTTTATTCCTTCAGAACTAAAGTGTGGTAACGTACCCCAAGGTCTACAAAAGAGAGAGAAAGAGAGAGAGAGAGAGGGGGGGGGACGGAGGGAGAGAAAATTATATACTTACGTTTCTCCGTGCTTGCTAACGATGAAAACACTATATTTCAATTCAAAGTATTTTCAGATTTGAAATTAACCAGGCCATTTTTTCTGTCATCTTTTGTTAGGTTATATACGAGTTAATCAATAATTTTGTTCAGTAAATTATTATATTACATGTATTTTATGACTTCAAGCAGCATTTCTAGTCACTTAATTACTCCAATATATTTACAGACCAGCGTCAGTTTTACAGAAAATCCCCAGAAATATTTCACAAACACTTTCTCTACAAAATGTACGAATTATTTCGAACCCTGTAAAAAACTCGGTTAAATAATACGAAAAAGTATATAGACATATTTTTTTATTTCCTGACGAGAAAGTAATTAAAATTACTTTATATTCACCTGTAAAATTATGGGCATTATTTCTTGTTAGTTTATGTACAAAGATACAGTGAATTATTATATCATAAATATTTTTTACTTCAAACAAAAAATTATTATCTCTTAAGTACATCATGGCGTAATTGCATGTCTCACATTCGCTTAGTTGTGGGTTCGAATCCCGCACGTTTCTCCGATTCACAGCAGTGAGTGTTACCGGCCCCAACAGTCAAAGCGCACAGGGCAAAGGTGATGGATTTAGCCGGAGGTACTCAGCTCCTCCTGGTGTAGGCCCCTCACTTTCTTCTCCTTCTTCCTTAAGTACTTTGATATACGCACAGTAAGAATAAAAAAAAAATCGAAAAAAATCCCCAGCACTTTTCCCGTAGATTTTACGTATTATTTTTCACAGTGTAGCAAAATATTTCATCCCCTCTCCCAAGGGGTCGGAGGCACCCTCCCGTAGACTCCCTTGTTCAGGAAAGAATTGAAGTGGATCCTCCGGGTATTGGTTACACGGCGCGATCTTTACACAGGCCTCGTGGTGTTACCGGGAACGAGGGAAACTTAGAGTTCAGAATGACTGACCACCCAGAGGGTCTGTAGGGACAGCAAGGTTCCTCATCTTTATCCCGGGAGAAAATCAACAACAACAACATTGTGGAAGCGCTCGATATATCTCGATTAACCCTTTTACTGTTATGGATGGTTTATGTATCAATTTATTGATGCCTCCATATCATTTTATGCAGTTGAAAGGAGTCTGTGCAGCAAAAGGGTAAAAGAAGGACGCTGGGCAGTCTCTTCATGACGTCATAACGTTTATTCTCTTTCCGATGTGAGCTGGTCTGTTCCTGTTGCGACCTTTCTCAGTGATTACCCTGTGGGAATTTAAGTAGTGCTGTGTATGCAACTGTTTCGAATTTCCCCTGAATGATTGCAGATTTTTTTATTTTTGTTTTTCGTTCTTTTACAGAATATTTGCATGGCACTTCCTATTGATTCTGTCATGCACTATTGGTGTCGTTCCCATATGGCTCTCTCATTCGATGATAAAGCACGGAGTTGACCTGCAGTTGTTGTTGTTGTTTTTCATTTTTTCCCTCTATGGATTCACTTTCTTCTCCTTACTTCATTTCTTTACAATTGATTATATGTAGTACGTATTTCATCAGTAGAACTTTTTATTCTTTAACAGATTAAATAAATGAATGAGCATATGTACACAAATTAAGTAAATAAAGAGGTAAGAATAAACAAATATATAAACATATGAATAAATGATAAGGAAACAAATGAATAAATGAATTACTAAATAATTGAATAGATATTTTCACTCCTTAACTGATCAAATAAACGAATGAGTAAATAAATTGATAAGAATGAGATCGATAAATAAATAAGTAAAAAAGAACACATATATAAGCACATGATCACATAATAACTAAAGCAATTGATATATAGATAACTGAATATAAAATAAACAAATAGATCAACTATAACTCAATAAGTAAACATATAAATCATCAGACATAGAAACAAAGATTGACTAAATGTATAAAAATGAAATTATGAAATGCATCGCGTAAGCTTGTTCTGTTCAGTGACTCTACGTTTGGTAAAGTTGTTTCTACCTACGTTTAGATAAAATAGACCTTGTAAGAGTACCAGTCAATTGCTTTTGTCCGTTTTCTATTGACTGAAAACTATTTCCAGCTCAGATATTGCAGATTAGTTTTCAAAAACTAGTAAGGCCTGTATCACGTTTCTCTTCGTTCATACACACACACACAAACACACACACACACACACACACACACACACACACACACACACACACACACACACACATACACACACACAAATACACACACATATATACACGCACACACTCATACACACAAATACACACACACACGCACACACATACACGCACACACACACACACACACACACACACACACACACACACACACACACACACACACACACACACACACACACACACACACACACACTTTGTTCAATTGTTTCCAATTGTAATTGTATTCATCGTTGTACTTGCATCCTTGAAACCTAATTATCAACTTTGCAGATTTTTCAGTCTGCATTCCACCCTGTTTTCCATATTCTTGCACTTCCTTCCCTTTCCATGTCTCTTCTTTCCTTCTCTCCTCTTCCCTCCTCTCCCCTCTCCTCTCTTCTCCTCTCCTTACCCTCCCTTCCCTTCCCTTCACTCCCTTCTCCTCTCCTTCATCTACCTTCTCTTCTCTTCCCTCCCCTCTCCTCTTCTTCCTCTCCCTTCTCTTTTCTTCCCTCCCCTCTCATCTCCTTCCCCTTCCTGCCCTTCCCTTCCTTTCATTTCTTCCTTCTTTTCTTCATTCCTTCGTTCATTTCTTGTTTCTTCTTCCCTTCCATATTTCCTTCCTTTGTTTGTTCTTTCGTTCCTTCCTTTCTTACTTCCTTCCTTCTTCATTTCCTTCCTTCCTTGTCCTTTCCTTTTTCGTTCTTTTCTTCCTTCCTCTCTCACTTCCTTCCTCCTTTCCTTTCATCCTTACTTCCTTTTTTCTTTTTTCTTTCCTTCCTTCCTTCCTTCCTTCCTCCCTTCCTTCAATCCTTCCTTCCTTCTTCGATTTCTTCTTTCTTCTCTCCTCCCTTCCTTCATCTTTACTTCTTTCCCTCCTTCCTTCCTTCCTTCATTCATTCCTTCCGTCCTTTTCTTTTTTCTTCCCATCCTTCCTCCCCTCCTTTCATCCTTACTTCCTTCCTTATTTGTTCTATTCTTTTCTTCTTACCTTCATTCCTTTTATTCCTTCTTTCCTTTCTTCCTTCCTTACTTTTTCATTTTGTCTTCCCCTCCTTTCATCTTTCCTTTTTTCTTCTTTTCTTCCTTCCATTTTCCCATACTTTTCCTGTTGTTTTTCTTTCTTCCTTTGTTCCCTGCCTCCCTCCCTCCCTCCCTTATACCTTCCACTTATCGTACTTTCTTTTCTCCTTTTTTTTCATCTCTCAATGGCTTTCATAATTTCTTCCTTCCTTCATTCCTTTACTCTTCCCTTTACTCCATATTTTCGTACTTTCTCCCTTGCTTTCTTCATTTCTTCTTTCCTTCCTCCCTTTCTTTTTTCTTCTTTCCTTCTTCATCTTCATTCTTTCTTCCCTTCCTTCAATCTTATTTCTTCATCCCGTAGTTCTTCCCACCCCTCCTTCCTTTCTTCTTTCCTGCCTTCTATCCCTGTTTACTTACCTCTATACTCCTTCCTTCCTTCTTTCCTTTCCCTTCCTTCCCTTTCCTTCCTTCCTTACCTCCTCCCTTCCTTCCTTCCTTCTTTCCTTTCTTCCTTTACCTTCCTTCCTTCTCTTTTTCCTTCTTTCTTTACTTTATTCTTTCTTTAAGTTATTAAGCTCAGTTTGCGCCCCCCCTCCATATTCCCAAGCCGTGCGAGGGGGGTTGGCGAAGCTATGCTATCTCGTTGTCGAAGCCCCGCCACCTCCATTTCCTTCAAAGACTTTCACGCTCCCCACACCCGCCCTGTGGGATAGACACCCCTGTCCTCTTTGCTCTATTGCCCTCGAAAGGGACTTCCCCCGGAACATTCCCTCCTCAGGTCTTGGCGCTGATCCCTTCAGGCGTCTTCGGTAAAACAAAGTCTTTCCATCTACGAGTAATCTATTTTTTTCAAGGAAAATTACCCATGTGGCCGAGTCTCCATGGATACAGATGGTATTGGTGCAGTATCTCTTTCCCATTCCACCCCCCTTCTCTCTCTCTCTCTCTCTCTCTCTCTCTCTCTCTCTCTCTCTCTCTCTCTCTCTCTCTCTCTCTCTCTCTCTCTCTCTCTCTCTCTCTCTCTCTCTCTCATGCTCTCTCTCTCTCTCATGCTCTCTCTCTCATGCTCTCTCTCTCTCTCTCTCTCTCTCTCTCTCTCTCTCTCTCTCTCTCTCTCTCTCTCTCTCTCTCTCTCTCTCTCTCTCTCTCTCTCTCTCTCTCTCTCTCTCTCTCTCTCATGCTCTCTTATTCTCTGTATGTCGTCCTCCCTGTCTGTGTGTACAACCAATCTATGCATCTAGACACCTAAATATCTATCTTTCACTATACTAGAATTGACGTAGAGTCTGTAATATTGTATTCTCATTGTTTTGTAACCTTCATGTGGGTCTACGAAGAGGAAAAAAAGGATGGCCAAAATGAGAGAGAGAGAGAGAGAGAGAGAGAGAGAGAGAGAGAGAGAGAGAGAGAGAGAGATGAGACTTTTTAGAAACGAGGGATGAGCGAAGGGTGTGGAAAAGAATGAGCAATTGAAGGAAGGGAGAAAATGGAGGCGAGGGAAAAAACGGAAAGGAGGAATTAAATTGGTTCAAGAAGGACAATGGGAAGAAACAGGTAAGGATAGCCAGGTAGTGATGACAGTGGTGGTGATAGTGATAAATGCTGGCGATGATGATGGGGTCACTAGTAATGATCGTTGTACTAGTGATGATGGTAGTAATGGTCGTGTTAGTGGTGACTGTAATAGTGATGTCAATGGTGATAGTGATGGTGATAAATGATGGTGGTTGTGATGGCAATGGCAGCAGTAATGGTGAAGTTGGTGGTGGTGATGTTAGTGACAGTGGTGATGATGGTAGTCATGGTGATGTTGGTGATGGTGGTAGTGACTGTGACAGTGATGTTGATGGTGGTGGTGATTGTGATGACGGTGAAGCAGAGGTAAAGATAAATATCTCCATACACATCCCCAAATCTTCCATCCCTCCTCCTGCTGTACTACCCAGTCCACTCCCTCCATTCCACCCTCCTCCACTTACCTCTACCCCCCCCCCTACATCCCTGGCTCTCCCTTTCCCTTTCCTAGCCTCACTCCCTTTATAATCTCTCCTCCTCTATAACCCCGTCCCTTTAAGGCTCCTATCTGCATAACAGCCATCGGTCTTACTCGATAACAGACCCCCCCCCATCACTTCCTGCTTCCCCATCACGTTAATACTCTCCTCCTTTTTCTCCTCCTCCTCCTTCTCCTCTTCCTCTTTCTCCTCTTCTTTCTTTTCCTCCTCCTCTTCCTCTTCCTGCCCCAGCATCTCCAACTCCTTCGTTAATGAGGTACTTAAAGGATGCAGTCCGTCCCCGTTGGAAAAATTCAGTTGTCTACACTACAGTATCTCATCTAAGGTCATATTACCTGTTATCATTATCCAATGGGCATAAACATTTCTATGTATATACACTGCGTATATGTATATATATACAATATATATATAAATATATATATATATATACATATATATATATATTTGGTTAAATTGAATGGCAAGATTATTATTGCAGAGTTTTTTATCTGCCTTTTCTTTTTCTCTGAGAACCTTTTTCCCTTCCACGGGAAGTTGTCTTATAATGTCACCATATGACATTGTTTTGTAAGTTACTTTGGGCATGGCTTTACCAAAGTGAAAAACTGGCCAGAACGCGTTTTCACACTACTTAGTGCTTCATCAGTGGCTAGACTGTGAATATGTGATTGAATTTTTGTGTATATATACTATTAATGTAGGTCTGATATTTCATTTTGAGGCTTCTGATTGGCTAGTGGGCTGGACTGGGACTCCCGAACTATTCTACTTCCTCATTGGTCGGCTGTTGTGTGACGTCATCAGTATTGTACCTTCTGTCAGGGAGCTTAGATCTCCTTACGCTAGGGAGGGCCTCTAAATCCCTAGTTTGTATATTAAGATTGGGAGATGTTTCTTTAATAAAGAGAGCCTCGAGGATAGGTAGTCTTCTATGGTCTTGATTTGTTGCTAGCACTTCTGTGTTTTCTACTAGAGTTTCTTTTTTTTAATTTCTTTTGTGAGCAGAATGATGGTGGTTTCTGGGAGCTCCTGAAGAGAGGTGGTATGATAACCGGCGTGAGAGCTTCATTGTTGTCATGCCAATATAGTTTGAAGGTTGGGATGCACAGTTCCCAAGTTTACAGGTGTACCTATATATGACGTGAGTTCTCTGAAGGTCACTTTTACTTTGTCTTATATTATTTTTTAGTAGCAGTTGGGATGTCTTTTTATTTTGATAATATATAATCAGTTGTACTTTAGAGTTTTCTTCTTTAGGTTTAATATTTCTTTTAATAATTTGTTGCATAACCCTTTCATCTTCTTTATAGGCTGTGGAGAAGAAGGACTTATAGTAAATTTTAATCAGGTTTTTGGCGTTAATGTCCTGTGGGATTTTGTCTGGGTGGCTTTTGTCCTGGTGGTTTTTGTCCAGGTACCATTTGTCTAGAGTTCTTTTTGTGATTCGCTCTATATCCTTATTGGCGAATTCATTATTTATAAGGGTCTGAGAAGCTCTTTCTAACTCATTATGTACTGTTTCCCAATTATTACATCGTTTATGTCTCCCAACCATACATTAATGTTGACCATACAATTCTCGAAAATTCGTTGTCTAAATTGCATGTGTTTACATACACACACGCTCATATATATATATATATATATATATATATATATATATATATATATATGTATATATATATATATATATATATATATATATATATATATATATATGTTGATTCAACTCTAGACAACGTCCTCTTAAAAGCAGGTATAAAGATAGCGAGAACATCTGGTAGCAAAGTGGGACATTTGGTAACGCGTAATTATAATAACCATACGAATGAAAATAGTATTGTCTATAAAATACCTTGTAAAAATTGCCCATCCTCATATTTTGGTGAAACAGGTCGCGGATTAGAAAAAAGATTATATGAACACAAAAATGATGTAAGAACCCACAGGCTTTCTAATTCTATAGTAAGACACATAGATACACATGACCATCTTCCGAACTGGGACAATACAATTATGATAAATAAAGGGTCAACAAAGAAATCAAGAAAAACAATAGAAGCAGCCTATATTAATACTAATAATAACATCAACCATAGAGAGGGTTTTATATGCTTGGCAAGAGCTACAAGTTTATTGATAGTTGATGAAAACAAACGGACAAATGTTCCGAGCACGACGACCTTCCTAGGCACCCTGTGAGATGACATGACATGCATGTGTATAAAATGTCCATGTTGTACTTTTGTGTTATGCTTTGTGATCAAGACCCTAAGGGTCGAAACGTTAAGGCAGTAAAATTCTTCCATTATTCCTCGTATATTTTCTCCGCCTGTAGTTACATATATTTATATATATATATATATATATATATATATATATATATATATATACATATATATTACATATATATATATACATATATATTACATATATATATATTACATATATATATATATATATATATGTATATATATATTTTTGCAGAAACCACCGGGAAATTGAAAAAACAGATACCGAACGTTTTCGTCTATTTAGACATTTTCAAAGGTACAAAAAAGCAATACAGAAAGAAACAATAAATACATAAGAAGACAAGGATACTCGGAGAGGTCCCATGTTACATTTTATCACACACAATTTTGTCAATAATAAAATTGTCCAATTTAAATAAACCCAAACTCAAGTTCATGTTATTTCCAAAATAATCCACTGGACACTTGCCCCGTTCTAATACTATATTTATGTTGGCCTATTCTTTTTTCTAAGCCTTTGCCTGTTTGGCCTATATAAATAAAATCACAATTTTTACATGGTATATTATAAATACATCCTTCTTTACTTCTTGGGGAATTTTTAATTAACAGACTCTTAATGTTGTTATTATTTTTGAATACTATCTGGATACCAAATTTTTCAAAGATGCTAGGAAGATGGATTAAATTTTCGTGGTACGGAAATGTTAGCATATTTTTATAATTAAATGGTTTGACCTGCGACGTATTAAGAAAACATTTCCTAGCTTTGATTTTTGTTTTATCAATAAGATGTTTTGGATATTTTAAAGAATAGGCCAACATAAATATAGTATTAGAACGGGGCAAGTGTCCAGTGGATTATTTGTCCACCAAAGGGATTATGGTCATAATATTGACTGGGGAAATTCTAAAATAATTACTTCTTGTAATAATATTATAGAAAGAAATATTATTGAATCTTGTTTTATAAAAAGAAATTTTGGAAATAACATGAACTTGAGTTTGGGTTTATTTAAATTGGACAATTTTATTATTGACAAAATTGTGTGTGATAAAATGTAACATGGGACCTCTCCGAGTATCCTTGTCTTCTTATGTATTTATTGTTTCTTTCTGTATTGCTTTTTTGTACCTTTGAAAATGTCTAAATAGACGAAAACGTTCGGTATCTGTTTTTTCAATTTCCCGGTGGTTTCTGCAAAAATATTTTATCACGTGTGTTTTGTGATTTCTTTGTATATATATATATATATATGTATATATATATATATACATATATGGGTGGGAGTAGATACATGGCTCTGACTTGGCTACCTCCCTTATAAGGGGGAAAAGTTTTTGGTATATATATGTATCTATATATATATATATATATATATATATATATATATATATATATATATATGTGTGTGTGTGTGTGTGTGTGTGTGTGTGTGTGTGTGTGTGTGTGTGTGTGTGTGTGTGTGTGTGTGTGTGTATACATATATGTATATATATACATATATATACATATATATATATGCATATATATGTATATATATACATATATATATATTACATATATACACACATACACACACACACATATATATATACATACATATATTATATATATATAATATATGTATGTATGTATGTATATATATATATATATATATATATATATGTATGTATATATATATATAATATATATATGTATATATATACATATACATATGTATATATATAATATATATACATACATATATATATATATATATATATATATATATATATATTTATATATACCAAGAGCTTTTCCCCCTTATAAGGGAGGTAGCCAAGTTAGAGCCATGTACCTATTCCCACCCATTTCACTCCCAACCCAACCCCCAACCTTCCATATCAGCTCTTCGTGGAAGACGGATCATCCCTGCGTCTGCCAACTGTCCTGGGTCAAACGCAATGCACCACGACAGCACATCCACAGTAAGTCCGCTTCTCTCAATCGGCAACCCATGCTCCGTCCCCTCACACAGAAAAAGAGAAAACAGGGAGAAATCCCCTCGGGCTGCGTCTAAATATTATTCACACACACACACACACACACACACACACACACACACACACACACACACACACACACACACACACACACACACACACACACACACACACACACACACACACACACACACACACACACACACACACACACACACACACACACACACACACACACACACACACACACACACACGGCTCGGTGGCGGATTGGTAAAGCACTGGCCTCACAAGCCAGAGAACCGGGGTTCGATTCCCCGGTCGGGCGGAGATAAGTTGGGTTTGTCTCCTTTCACGTGTAGCCCCTGTTCACCTAGCAGCGAGTAGGTACGGGACGTTAGTCAAGGAGTTGTGACCTTGCTGTCCCGGTGTGTGGTGTGTGAGTGGTCTCAGACCTACCCAGAGATCGGCTAATAAGGAGCTCTGAGCTCACTGCCGTAGGGTGGTGTCTGGCTGTCTCGACAGAGACTGCAGCAGATCCGAGGTGAATACACACACACACACATACACACACACATACACACACACACACTCACACACACACACACACACACACACACACACACACACACACACACACGACTCGGTGGCACGGTTGGTAGAGCGCTGGACTACCAGCATAGTGGTGCTCGTAGTACTTGGTTCGAATCCTGCCCAGGGCCGACATTATTTCGGTATCGCTGCGCTTCGGGTCGTTACTCTGACTCTAGTGGGCGGGGAGTTGAGTGTGTGTGTGTGTGTAAGGTCATAGCATTACCCATAGATCGGTCATACGAGCTCTGAGCTCTCTTCCGGGAGGGAAATAGCTGCCGATCACGAGTCCAACACGTGATCCAAAGACCAAGGTGAACACACACACACACACACACACACACACGCACACAAACACACACACACACACTCACACACACACACACACACACACACACACACACACACACACACACACACACACACACTCACACACACACACACACACACACACACACACACACACACACACACACACACACACACACACACACACACACACACACACACACACACACACACACACACACACACACACACACACACACACATACTCCACACCCATCCACCCCCTCCCTCTCTCTTATCTTAGCTCCTCTTGTATGACGGGTCATCCCTGCATCTCGCCCACTGCCCTGGGTCAGAAGCAGTGTCGCAAGGCACAGCAAATCTACAGCAAGGCTGCTTCATTAAATCGGCGACCCCCCTCTCCGTCCCCTCATGCAGAAATAGAGAAGACTGGGAGAAATCCCTTCGGGTTGCGTCAAATTATTTTTTTATACATACTCCCTCACCCCCCATCCCCCACCCACTCCCCCTCATGCATCACAGCATCATCCATACACAACCATTCTCCATTCACCCCTATCTTCTGTCCTCTACCGTCCTTCCTCAATAGAGATTCCCCTCTTTCCCAATGCCCTTTTTACCCCATCTATCCATCTCATTCTTGGTCGTCCCCTCATGTTCACTCCTTTCACTTCTGCCTTCCACACCTCTTATATATTTATATATATATATGTATATATATATATATATATATATATATATATATATATATATATGTATGTATGTATGTATGTATGTATATGTGTATATATATATGTATATATATATATATATATATATATATATATATACATGTACTAGTATACGTTGTTTGCGTGTGTACACGCGTGTGCAGAAATATTTGGGGGACCCTCTACATTATCCGCTGTTGCGAGTCCTATCGTGAGGG
>NC_134782.1:82650575-82663075 GCF_046742065.1 Oratosquilla oratoria | reverse complement strand
TTCCATCCACTTCAGTAGTTTGTCCTGTATTCCTCCTGCAGTTTCTAATGTCTTAAGCAACTTCTTATGTGGCACCTTATCAAAAGTTTTTTTCAGGTCTAGAAATGTACAATCAGACCATCCATCTCTTTCTTGTATTATATCTATTAGCCTTGAATAGAAACACATTAAGTTTGTGACGCATGATCGTCATTATCTAAATCGAAATTGCCTTGGATTTAGTACTTTTTTTCTCCAAATGCTTTACCCATCTAGTTTTGATCATTCTTTCACAGATTCTAGCTATCGTACTTGTAAGAGAGACCGATCTATAGTTAGTAGGGTCTTCCTTGTTTCCCCCTTTATATATTGGTACTGTATTTGCTCTTTTCTAATCTTCTGGAACTTTTCCCTCTTTCAATGAACTGTTTATTAAGCTATGTATTTTGTCTGTTAGTTCATTCCTGCATTCTCTCAAAATCCAGTTTGTCATTTCATCCGGTCCATGCGATTTTCTGACATTGAGATTACTCAAATGTTTCATTATTTCATTCCTTGATACTTCTATCTCTTTCATAGGGGGAACTCTCTCCCATTCGATATCTCTAGGTTGTATGTTCTCCCTTGTAAACACTGATTTAAAATGCTTATTCATAATTTCTGCCATTTCTATTTCCTCTGTATATTCGACTCCTCCTTGTCGTAGTTTCTCTAATTCTTATTTGCTTTTCAGTTTGTTGTTTACAAATCTGTAAAATTATTTTGGTTGATATTTACATTTTTCTATGACATCTTTTTCGTATTTTATCTTTTCTTCTCTGCGTTCTTGCACATATTCATTTCTATAACTGGTATATATTTACAATTTTTCAGGTTTTTTTTTTTCATTTTATCCAAGCTTTATCCCTTTTGTCTTTTAACTCCCTACATCTTTTGTTGTACCAACACTTTACGTATCCTTTTTCTTGCTTTTGTCTTAGAACATACTTTTCCACTCCTTTATAGATTTTTGTCAAAATACTCCATTTCTCTTCTTCTGTTGTTTCCTCCTTGTGTATTCTTTCCCAGTCAGCTTTTTGAAAGAATTCTTTCATTTTGTAAAGTTTGTTTTTTCATATATCAATCTTTCCTTTCTATATTGTTCTTTTTTCGTGTATTTTTCCTTATTTAGTTCCAGTTCAACCAATATGTGGTCACTTTTCCTTATTGGTGTTTTATATTCGATCTTGTCCACTATTTCGGATTCTGATGTGATTATTAGGTCCAGTCTCAATGGTTCTTCCTCATTTCTATACCTAGTATTCTCTTGTATCCATTGCGCCAATAATCATATCAAGTAATACATTTCCCCATAGGTCATCTCCACCCTTTACTGTCATCTCTTCCCAGCAGATTTCTTTACAATTAAAGTCACCCATTATAACTATTCGTCCTCCATCTTCCATTATATTACTTAGTGATATCCTGGTATCTTCTAACATATTTTTGTGTTCTCTCTCTTCCCACGAAGCCGTTTTAGGAGGCACATAACTTACTACAAACTTCCTGCTCTTCTTATCCTTCTCCTCCACTTACATCGTAATCATCTCTATTCTTTCCATATATGACATTCCTCACATTTATATCCTTCTTAGTCAGGAACATAACTCCACCCCCTTGTTTTAACTCTCTGTTTCTAATCCAACTATTATATGCACCATGTCCTACACTGTTGTGTGGTAATGGACCTTTCAATTTTGTCTCTACAATTCCCATTGTGTCCTGTTCTTTTTCCTTCAGGTAATCATTCAGTTCGTTCAAGCCTGTTATTAATCCATCTATATTTGTGTAAGACGCTTTTAATTTTCTGCTACTTCTATCGTGTTTTCTGTTTCCCTTCCGTTTTTCTCTGCTATGAAACATTTCCTCACTTTCATATTCACTACTCTCCAATAGCATTTCTCTTTTTCTGTCTCGTTTTTTCCTTAACTTCTAGTCTTTTTGTTTTTCCTCCTCTCTTTCCTCTTTATTCATTTCTTTTTTTATCCATACCTGTTTAAATTGCTCACTATCTGGTAGTTTCCCTGTTTTTGCTAAGATATTCTCTGCTGTCGTTTGTGACCTGAATTTAACCTTAATTGGTCTGGTCTTATCAGTATTGTATTTCCCGAGCCTATACATTTCTTAGTGATATCCTGCCGGCTATTTCTGGTTCATCTTCTAGAACTACTTCTAATATACTATTTACTTTTTCCTTTTCCTCCTTTATTCTTGTAGTCCTATTTAGATTATACTTCTCTTCCATCCCTAATATAATTATACATTTCTTTTTATCTGCTAAGTCTCTTATTATATTCTCATTCTCTCTCATCACTTTAATAACTGTGCCTTCAGTTTGTTCCTTCACCTGTTGTTTCACTATATCTCTAAATTCAATTTTGTTATTCTCCTGAACCTTTTTCCAACCACTTCTTTTGTTATGGATTTTCATAGCACGTCAATTAAAATACTTCCGTGTGTTAGCGTCCGTTGTCAATGCACCGTTTTTGCTAAAGTTTCTTTTTAGGAAGAGCACCTGCAGCACTAAGTGGGTAATCACTAGTGCAGTTTTGTATAATAGTCGATCTCCCTTCCAAATCTTTGGCTTTTCCTTTAATTTTATTTACATTTTTCAATGACAGGTTGCGTGCGGTATCAGGTGGATGTGAGTAATTACTAGCTTCTCTTTGAACAACGTCGTCTTTTGTCTTTAATCGCCCACCACATCTTCCTTTGCGTTCATATCGCCAGTATAGTACAATGTCTTTTTTTTTTCTATCAACAATGTATGCGCAGCCATCAAGCAAAAGGTTTCTTCTTCCTCGTGTCGTTGGTATAATATCCATGATTTCTAAATAGTAAGTATATATACTGTATATATATATAAAAAAATATATATATACTGTATATATATACATATATATATATATATATATATATATATATATATCAAGGACTACTATTACACAGGACGTGCGCACCCAGATCCCTGGGTCCGCTAGCGGAGGCCATTGCTTTCTTTGTAACCTAACATTTTATATTAGACAAATATATCAAAACTAGAAACCATACATTGTATATAGGACAAATATATCAACTATTGACTTATTCAATGCAGTATAAGTTAATATAAACTTTTGTAGTGAAATAAAAACTATTTTTAAGGCACTGTTATGCTTTGAAATGCCAATTTTAGCCGGACTTAACAGCTATTGTTGTATGAGATTAGTGGACACTAGGGTTGGCGATTTTTTTTTTTTTTTTTTTTTTTTTTTAAGAATATAAACAATCAATTTTTTTATTTAGATCAGATTTATTTGATTGCATTAGATTTTTTTTTTTTTTTTTTTTTTTAGATTTTAAATATTATGGGATTGCTATCTGATATGCGATCTGACTGCTAAAGAACATTTTTAGCATATCAATATAAGGAGCAGTGTTATATAGACTTGCCACAAGTATACAAGGAATGGTATAAGCCGTATGTGAGGACAGTATGCTCAGGTTCACTCGATTCCTCCAAGAGTTTTCTCATCTTGTTGACATTTGCTGCATTGTCTGTCACAACACTTCCAATGTGACAACCAAAATCTTGCTCAACCTTCTTGATCGAATTTTGTACAAGTTGTAGAATATATTCAGCAGTGTGAGGTTTCCCTGGTGTGTCTATTGTGTCAACTAGATAAATCTGACCAGTGGATGTTGTTAGAGTGACACATATTATGGCCTCATTATGGATGTTAGACCACCCATCAATTGAAAGACATACAGTTTCATTTTTCAGGTCATCTGCACACTTTTTATATTCCTTTTCATACACAAGATCCAAGCACTTATCAGCAATATCTTCTCTAGATGGAGGAATATAACCTGGCCTCAGGTTCTGAACCATCTTGAGAAACTGAGGATGCTGAACAAGACGAAATGGTGAATTTGTAGCAAATATAATTCTTGCAACTTCTTTGTCGAAATTCTCCTTTTGAGAGGCTGAATTTTTTATGATAAATCTGTTCAGAGATGTTGATGACTTTCTTTTAGATGAAAATGATTTAGCAGAAGTGGCGCCTGTGGAGGAGTCTGATAGTGACCTTTTTAATGGTGGAGTCAGGTTTGCAGATAATTCAAGTGGAGCCGATGATGAAGGGATTGAAGCTGTTGATACATATTCTGAGATGGAAACAGAAAATTTGAGCATATTGCATAATTTATAAATGAATAAATAAATGAATGAATACAGTGTGATTTAGGCTTCTTTTGAGTACAGTAGTTATTTTTTTTAGATAATGATCATATTCACAGAAGCCACTAAATTATTTGGAAATAATTAACAGGATATGAAATAGGTGGGCTTGGAATTCAGCCCTTGCAGGATTCAGTCCACTTTTAAATTTACTAAGAATAATGGGTTAGTTGGGTTAGGTTAGGCTAAATCCCTTTAGGCTGAATCCCATGTGGGCTGAATTCCAATGGATCCTACGAAATATATTACACAATGTTGAATAAAATGAATAACAATCATCTAGGCCCCAAAGTTGCGTGGATACAGTATATTATAGTGATATAGTCATTACCCAAATTTAGAAGTAATGAAGATGAAGTATCATCTCTTTAGGCCTTCACATTTTTATTGCACATGCTCTCCATTGTTCACCAAATTTATATAGTTGCGTATGAAAAGGGAGAAATGCACACAATATAAGTAAAATTATTTACCTGGGTTATCAATTATTTCTTCTGTATGCTGTGGCTGACCTTGGCATTTATCTCTGTGAGATTTTAATCTTGACACAATGCCCTGTAGTTCCTGGCTGCAGTCTGCATTTAGCTCGGTACCCTTTGCCAGAAGTTGTTGGTAGTTTTTCAAAATAATTCCAGACAGGATAATTTTTTCTGCCTGAAGGAACCACTCTGCAAGGTTCAGAAGACATCCTTCCTGGTTGATTCCAAAACAGCAACTGACTCAGTGAGAAGCTGCTTACCATCAACAAGTTTCAACAAGAATCTTGTTGAAACTTGTTGTGGGCTCCACAGTGATATATATATATATACTACATGTAGGCTTATACCGTTCCTTGTATACTTGTGGCAAGTCTATATAACACTGCTCCTTGTATTGATATGCTAAAAATGTCCTTAAGCAATCAGATCGTATATCAGATAGCAATCCCACAATATTTCAAATCTATGAAAAAAAATCGATTGAAATCAAATAAATCTGATTTCAATAAAAAAAATCGTTTTATATTTTTTTTAAAGAAAAAAAATCGCCAACCCTGGTGTCCACTAACCTCATACAATAATAGCTGTTAAGTCCGGCTAAAATTGGCATTTCAAAGCATAACAGTGCCTTAAAAATAGTTTCTTATTTCACTACAAAAGTTTATATTAACTTATACTGCATTGAATAAGTCAATAGTTGATATATTTGTCCTATATACAATGTATGGTTTCTAGTTTTGATATATTTGTCCAATATAAAAAGTTAGGTTACAAAGAAAGCAATGGCCTCCGCTAGCGGACCCAGGGATCTGGGTGCGCACGTCCTGTGTAATAGTAGTCCTTGATATATATATATATATATATATATATATATATATATATATATATATATATATATATGTGTGTGTGTGTGTGTGTGTGTGTGTGTGTGTGTGTGTGTGTGTGTGTGTGTGTGTGTGTGTGTGTGTGTGTGTGTGTGTGTGTGTGTGTGTGTGTGTGTGTGTGTGTGTGTGTGTGTGTGTGTGTGTGTGTGTGTGTGTGTGTGTGTGTGTGTGTGTGTGTGTATTTACCTAGTTGTATTTATCTAGTTGTATTTTACGGGAAGGGGAGCTATGCTCGTGGGGTCCCGTCTTCATATCTCATTTTATCTAAACTATTTTTAAATTCATGTATTGTTTTTGCACACACCACTTTCTCATCTAACTTGTTCCAGCTGTCTATTACTCTGTGAGGAAAGCTGTTCTTTTTCACATCTCTTCTATAGCTGTCTTTTTTTATTTTCTTTCCGTGTCCTCTTGTATTTCTGTCATCCCATTTTATCAGATTCTCTCTATCAGTAATTTCTATGCCTTTCATGATTCTGTAAATGGCTATCAAATCTCCTCTCTCTCTTCTTTGCTCTAGTGTCTGTAGTTCAAGTTTTTCTAGTCTCTCTTCATATGATAGTTTTGAGAGTGTTGGTGCCAATTTTGTAATTGCTCTTTGTATTCTTTCAAGTTTTTTTATACATTTTTTTGTACTTGGTGACCATATCGTTGCTGCATATTCCAATCTTGGTCTTATCAGGGTGATTAGGATTTTCTTCACCATTTCTTCATCCAGGTATGTAAATGCAACTTTGATTGTTCTTATTAAATTATAAGTTTCTCCAAAAATCTTATTTATATGTTTCTCAGGTGACATATTATTCATAACAATGACTCCCAGGTCCTTCTCATTTTCTACTTTTTTTATTCCTTCTTCTCCCAATTTATATGCTCCTGTTGTTCTGTTTTTGCTTTTTCCAAATTCCATTATACTACACTTTTTTGTATTGAACTCCATCTCCCACTTCCTACTCCATTCCTGTACTTTATTTAGATCTCTCTGTAGTGATTCACAATCTTCTTCAGTTTTCACTCTTTTCAGTAGTTTTGCATCATCTGCAAAGAAGCTCATATAGCTTTCAATTCCTTCATCCATATCATTAATATATATAGCAAACATTATTGGGGCCAGAACTGTTCCCTGCGGAACACCGCTTATTACTTCATCCCATTTTGAGTGCTGGTTTCTTATCACTACTCTCATTTTTCTTTCTTGCAAAAAGGCTTCCATCCAATTTAGTAGTTTGTCCTGTATTCCTCCTTCAGTTTCTAATGTCTTAAGCAACTTCTTATGTGGTACTTTGTCAAAAGCTTTCTTTAGGTCTAGAAATGCACAGTCCGCCCATCCATCTCTTTCTTGTATTATATCTATTAGCCTTGAATAGAAACATATTAAATTGGTGACGCATGATCGTCCTTGTCTGAATCCAAATTGCCTTGGATTTAATACTTTGTTTTTTTTTTCTAAATATTTTACCCATCTACTTTTGATAATTCTTTCACAAATTTTTGCTATTGTACTTGTTAGAGAGACTGGTCTATAGTTGGTAGGTTCTTCTTTATTTCCTCCTTTATATATAGGTACTATATTTGCTTTTTTCAATCTTCTGGAACTTTTCCTTCTTTCAAGGAACTGTTTAGTATGCTATGTATTTTGTCTGCCAGTTCATTCCTGCATTCTTTCAGTATCCAGTTTGCTATTTCATCTGGTCCATGCGATTTTCTGACATCAAGATTACTCAAGTGTGTTAATATGTCATTCTTTGTTACTTCTATTTCTTTCATAGGGGAGACTTTCTCTTTCCATTCTTTCTCTTCAGGTTGTATGTTCTCCCTTGTAAACACTGATTTAAAATGTTTGTTCATAATTTCCGCCATTTCCATTTCCTCAGTGTATTCAACTCCCTCTTGTCTTAATTTCTCCAAGTCTTGTTTGTTTTTCAGTTTATTGTTTACAAATCTGTAGAATAGTTTTGGTTGATCTTTACACTTTTCTATGATATCTTTTTCATATTTTCTCTTTTCCTCTCTGCACGTTTGTACATATTCATTTCTATAATAGGTATATATTTTCCATTTTTCAGGTCTTCTGTCCTTTTTCCATCTGTTCCAGGCTTTGTCTTTTTTGTCATTTAACTCCCTACAACTTTTGTTGTACCAGCATTTTATATATTCTTTTCTTGTTTTTGTCTTGGGACATACTTTTCCACTCCTTTTTTGTAATTTTTTGTCAAAATATTCCATTTTTCTTCTACTGTTGTTTCTTCTTTGTATATTTCTTCCCAGTTTTCCTTTTGAAAGAATTCTCTTATTTTATCAAAGTTTGTTTTTTCATACATCATTCTTCCTTTTCTATATTGTTCATTTCTTTTCATATATTTTTCTTCATTAAGTTCCAGTTCAATCAATATGTGGTCACTTTTACTTATTGGTGTTTTATATTCAGTTTTGTCCACTATTCTAGGTTCAGATGTAATTATTAGGTCTAGTCTCGATGGCTCTTCTTCATTTCTATACCTAGTGTTCTCCTGTATCCATTGTGTCATTGTATGGTCAGTAACCATCTCAAGTAGAGCGTTTCCCCATGAGCCGTCTCCACCCTTTACGGTAATTTCTTCCCAGCAGATTTCTTTGCAATTAAAGTCGCCCATCATAACTATTCTTCCTCCCTCTTCCATTATCTTGTTTAATGCTATCTTTGTGTCCTCTAACATACTTTTATGTTCACTCTCTTCCCATGAGGCTGTTTTCGGGGGCACATAATTTATCACAAACTTTCTGCTCTTCTTATCTCTGTCTTCTACTTCAATCATTATCATCTCTATTGTATTCTTTCCATATGTGACACACTTCACGTTTATATCCTTCTTAGTCAGGAACATAACTCCACCCCCTTCCTTTTTCACTCTGTTTCTAATCCAATAATTATATGCATCATGTCCTACACTGTTGGGTGGTAGTGGACCTTTTAATTTTGTTTCTACAATTCCCATTATGTCTGGTTCTTTTTCCTTCAAATAATCATTCAGCTCATTCAATCCTGTTATTAATCCATCTATATTTGTATAAGACACTCTTAGTTTTCTGCCACTTCCATTGTGTTCCCTGTTTCCCTTTTGTTTTTCTTTTGTATGTCGACTTTCTTTAGTTTCATATTCACTACTCTCCAATAGAATCTCTCTTTTTTTTACTCTGTTCTGTTCTCGTTTTTTTTCCTTAGCTTCAAGTCTTTTCTTTTTTTTCTTCCTCTCTTTCCTCTTTATTCATTTCCCTTTTTATCCATACCTTTTAATATTGTTCACTTGTTGCTAGTTTCCCTGTTTTGGATAAGATATTCTCAGCCGTAGTTTGTGACCTGAATTTAATCTTAATTGGTCTGGTCTTGTCTGTACTATATTTCCCAAGCCTGAGTTTCTCTTCGATTTGTTTCATTATTTCTGGTTCATCTTCCTGAACTAATTCTAGTAAATTTCTTACTTTTTCATTTTCCTCTTTGATTCTTGTGGTTCTATCAGGGTTATGTTTCTCTTCCATTCCTAATATAATTATATATTTCTTTCTGTCTGCTAAGTCTCTTACTATATTCTACTTCTGTCTCATCACTTTAATAACTGAGTCTTCAGTTTGTTCATTCATTTGCTGTCTGATTATGTCAGTGAATGCAACTTTGCTATTTTCTTGGATTTTTTCCAACCCTCCTTGTTCTCCTTATTATTCTCTTCTTTTACTTCTTTTAACTGTTTCTTTAATTCTTCAATTTCCTTAGTTAAGCTTTTGTTCGCCTTCTCTAGTTCTTCCAATTTTTCAACTCTATGCACAATGTTGTTAACGTGACCGAACTTAAATTCCCAGTGCTCGATCATCTTATTGAGTTTCTCTTCTAGTCTTGTTAGTTGGGGGGGGGGAGGTTGTGTCCCCCCCCCCTCTTTAAATCCCTGGAAAATATTCTCATCATCTTCTACTGTATTGCTCTTATCTATACTTCTAATCTTTACATTTTTGTTAGACATTTCATCATCGCTAAATTGGTCCGGCCCTCGTTTGTTTAGATTTCGTCTGCCTGCCTGGGCCAAGTCCTCACCTTCCTCATTTCCTTCCATTTCCCTCAGTAATCCCTCCCCTTCTCCTTTTTCCTTACTTTCCCTACACCACGAGCAATTTCCCCCCCATCCTGCAAATACAATAGGTACTTCCTTTGCTTTGGGATCCACGAAATTTCACTTTTTCTTCAGAACGTCGTCTATGCCGTCCGTTCGTTGAAGTGTGTGTGTGTGTGTGTGTGTGTGTGTGTGTGTGTGTGTGTGTGTGTGTGTGTGTGTGTGTGTGTGTGTGTGTGTGTGTGTGTGTGTGTGTGTGTGTGTGTGAGTGTGTGTGTGTGTGTGTGTGTGTGTGTGTGTGTGTGTGTGTGTGTGTGTGTGTGTGTGTGTGTGTGTGTGTGTGTGTGTGTGTGTGTGTGTGTGTGTGTGTGTGTGTGTGTGTGAAAAGCGTACAATATTTTTTCGAAAAAACACGAACATTTATATATTAATATAGTAAATAAATATAAATATATGTAGCATAAATTGAAAATAAAAACTGGGGAAACGTTAACCTACCTTTACAACTTTTGACCAACGACTGTATCAGTGTCGAGGCAAGTAACTAAGAACGTTGGTTTCGTTTGGTCTTGGCTGGCTCAGAGTATTTGAGCTGAGAATGGTAGTTACCTAGCTGAACAACTGAAATGGTAAACTCAGTTAATGGAGATAGTTTTCAAACAGCTAAGATAGCTTGTTATAACTAAAGTCAATACGGAAAAATAGTAATACTCCCAAATGGATGACGGACAGATTGAAACATGAGATCGGAATGAAAAGAGGACTTTACGTAAAAATGAAAAACGGGGAATCACACCTTAGATCAAGATATAACGAAATGGCAAAGCTGGTTAAAAGGAATACACGTTCAGCGAAACGTAATTATGAAATCAAGGTTGCCAGTCAAGCAAAATCCAAACCAAAGGGTTTCTTTCACCTCTATAGAACAAAAAATAAAGAAAGAATAGGACCAATTAAAAACGATGAAAATGTCATGATTGAATGGGAAGAAAAAATGAGTGAGGAGTTTAACAATTATTTTCTATCGGTGTTTACTAATGAGAGGTTAGATAAAGTACCTGACTGCGATCCGATTTTCAGAGGGGATGAAGAAAGTAGTCTAACTAATATCAGCATTAGTAAAGAGGAAGTAGTCCAGACGAAATTTTTCCAAGAATGCTTAAAGAGTGTAAATTTGAAATCTGCGACCAGTTAACTGAAATATTCAATAAATCGGTAGACACTGGTTCTGTTCCTATTGCTTGGAGGCAGGCAAACGTTGTTCCTGTTTTTAAGAAGGGAGATAGATCGTCTATATGCAACTACAGGCCAATCAGTTTGACATCGGTTATAGGAAAAATGCTTGAATCAATAATAGTAAATAGACTCAGAGAACACATTGAAGGGCATAATTTAATTCGTGTTTCACAGCATGGTTTCTCCAAGGGTAAGTCATGTGTGACTAATTTTCTATCCTTTTACACTAAGGTATATAAGGCGGCAGACAACAATGAAAATTATGATGTTATTTACCTTGACTTTAGCAAAGCGTTCGACAAAGTGCCACACCAGAGACTACTAAATAAAATCAAAGCCCATGGCATAGGAGAAAAAGTGTTTGAATGGATTAGAGCTTGGATTAGTAACAGAAAACAGCGGGTCACCATAAATGGAATAAAATCTAGGTGGGGCAATGTTACTAGCGGGGTCCCCCAGGGCTTGGTTTTGGGTCCCTTGTTGTTCATTATGTATATAAACGACTTAGACGATGGGTTAAATAGTGATGTTAGTAAGTTTGCGGACGACACTAAAATAGGACGCCTAATTAGGTCAAGAGATGACGCCCAGATTCTGCAGGATGACCTTAATAAGCTGTTAACATGGTCGGTGAAATGGCAAATGAACTTCAATATCTCTAAGTGTAGCGTGTTAAACGTAGGGCTACACAACCCCGAAAATAGATACAACTTAGATAACACGTTTTTAGAAAAATCTGAGTGCGAGAGGGACTTGGGAGTTCTGGTGAGTCCGGACCTTAAAACCAGGAAGCAGTGTATTAGCGCCAGAAATAAAGCTAACAGGGCATTAGGCTTCATTGCTAGGACGGTAACGAATAGAAGTGCAGAGGTAATTATTAAACTCTATCTAGCGATAGTTAGACCCATCCTTGACTATGCGGTACAGTTTTGGTCTCCGTCCTACAGAATGGACGTAAATTCACTAGAATCAGTACAGAGAAGAATGACCAAAATGATACAAGGGCTCGGAAATTTGCCTTACAAAAAGAGGCTTAGGCACCTAAACTTACACTCTCTGGAAAGACGCAGAGTGCGGGGTGATCTAATAGAAGTGTTCAAGTGGATCAAAGGCTATAACAAGGGAGATGCAAACAAGGTCATCATAATAAAACAACAGGGCAGGACTCGCAGTAATGGGTATAAACTGGACAAATTTAGATTTAAGAAGGAAATAGGCAAGAATTGGTTTACTAATAGGGTGGTCGATGAATGGAATAAACTTAGTAACCATGTAGTAAGCGCTGAAACTATCAGTTGTTTTAAAAAACTATTAGACAAATTTATGGATGGGGATGACAGGTGGTGATGGATACGGAGCTGCCTAGTGTAGGCCTTATGGTCTTTTGCAGTCTCCTTTATTTCTTATGTTCTTATGTTATGTTCTAACAGTACGATAACGAGTGTGACATACATGTAGTTGCATTTACTACATTTCCGGCCAAATGTCCGTCGTCCAATTGTTCTGGAGCCGGAAAGACTGGCCTTGGATCTGGCGTCCTTTTGGCACGTGGGTGAGCGAGCGAGCGACCATTCGAGGTCTTCCC
>NC_134782.1:82588075-82643075 GCF_046742065.1 Oratosquilla oratoria | reverse complement strand
ACTTTTTTGGAATCCAAACTGCAACCGTTTCAAGACTTTTTCCCCCTCCCTGTCAACAAAATTCTTGCTTTAGTTCGCCTGTGTGTTTCTTCAAATGTTTTCTCCTTTCAAGACCAATTCTTCCGTCAAAAATTCGGTTGCAGTATGGGTTCCAATTTGTCTCCTGTTTTGGCCAATTTGTACATGGAGTATTTTGAGTGTACCCTTTTGCCCAGCATCAAACCGCCCGAAATGATTTGGCTCAGGTACGTAGACGATATCTTTTCGGCGTGGGATGACAGTTGGGGCCCATTTGAAGTGTTCCATGATAAATTGAACCAATTGACCCCGAATCTTAAATTTAAAGTTGAATGGGAAGAAGGACACCAAATCCCTTTCTTGGATATTTTGTTAAGAAGAACTGATGATAATTTATTCTTTACAGTGTACCGTAAGCCCACCCATTCAGGCAGTTATCTCCACTTTTTTAGCAATCACCCTGACAATGTTAAGAAAAGTGTTGCCTCTGGCCTTTTCTTGAGGGCTTTCAGGATTTGCAGTCCTCAACTTCTGGACCATGAGATTGAGGTGATCAAATGTCAACTTGAGAAGTTGGCTTATCCACCTTGGTTTCTGAATCAAGCCCTCAGTAAGGCTAGGGCCAACCATTTTAAAACTTCCGTCCCCTCAAGTTTTCACCGCTCCTTTAAGGACATTTTAAAAATTCCATTTAATAATACCATCAGTTCTTCTACTAAATTGTTTCCTCATGAACGTCTCACTATTGCCTATCAATATCCTAACACCGTGCGTAAGCAAATTGTGAACGTTCAACAAAAACCGAAGGAAGTTGAGTCACCTGGTGTTTATTGTTTGCCCTGCAAAGATTGTGATTTGGTTTACTTGGGTCAAACCGGGAGAGACTTGAACACTAGATTGGCAGAACATAAAAGGTCAATTAGGTATGGGCAAGAAAATTCGGCTGTATTTCTTCATGTCAAAAATAAGAATCATTCTTTCGACTGGGGTAAGGCCAGATTAGTGTTCAAGTCCCACTGCGGTTTCAGGAGGAAAATAGTCGAATCAGCATTAATTGAGGAATGCCCTAATATTAATATTTCTAAAGGGCAGTGGACACCTGACATTACCTCACGCGCAGCAGTAGCCAAGTTGATGCGGACACTACATCCTCCCCTCTCCTCACCTCCTCCCTCCTCCGCCACCCCAGTTTGCCCCGCGCCTGAGTGAGGTCAACTGTCCACATCTCTTCTTACTGCAGTTTATAAGTCCCCTCTGTTCTCTATCTTATGTACTTTCCTGAAGAGGGCTACAGTTGATAGCCGAAATATAGGATTTTTCTTTATTCGAAGTTTATTCTTTCTCCGACTGTGGGTTCCTGTGTGTAATATATATATATATATATATATATATATATATATATATATATATATATATATATATATATATATATATATATATATATATATATATATATATAGATTGGGCGGTGGAAGTAAAATGAAGATGCCCTCGGAATAGGTTATACTCTTACGTTACGACCACTTTGGTCTTCTTCAGAGAGTTGTCTACAGAAGTTTTTAAATGTCACATTTTAAAACTGAAGCGAGAAAAATCCTACGGAAATCAGAAAAAGGCAAAAAATTATTTGCAGTGTATAGGTAACCTACGAACAGAGATGATTTTGTCCATTATTTTTCGGGTCATAGGAAGAGGGTGAAAACAGGAGTTCTAATTGGTTTCTTTCTTCGAGCCTTCAGATTTTGTAGTAGCGTGTATTTAGAAGATGAACTCCATTATATTAAAAAAACGTTCAAAGAACTGAGATACCCTAGTGGCCTAATTTGCAGGATGAGGATCAAAGCCATAGAAATCCACAATAGGACAAATGCCCACAAATCCGAGAGTGAGAAGACATACACTTACATAACCGTTCCCAACGCGCTTAACACCGAGAACATCGATCGACTCCTAATGAAAGGTGGACTCAAAACAGCCAAAGTCTCCTCCAACAAAATAGCGAGAATTGTGAAAAGACAAGAAAAAAGTCCTATCAATGAGCTAAGTGTGGTTTATGAGATTCCTTGTAAAGGGTGCTCAGCCTCCTATTTCGGTGAGTCGAGCCGAGGTTTAGACAAACGTATATATGAACATAAAATTACCTTAGAGCGCACAGGACGTCCAACCCCTAAGTCCAGCATGCAGACAAATTTGGCCACCTTCCCCATTGGAAAGAGGCCAAAGTCCTCAGAAAGGGTCATGAAAAGAAAACAAGAAAAACGATTGAAGCTGCAAACATAAACGTAAAAGAAAACACTGATGGAAGAGAGGGATTCATCTGCTTATCAAAGGTGGCAAGTGTCCTTATACTAGACTCGCTGAGACACCAGACAAATGTTCACCTCCCGGACGCTGTGACCTGACCGAGTGGCCCCTAAAGAGTGGTATAAAATGTGATATTTAAAACCTTCTGTAGACAACTCTCTGAAGAAGACCAAAGTGGTCGTAACGTAAGAGTATAACCTATTCCGAGAGCACCTTCATTTTACTTTCACCGCCCGAAATTTCTCATCTGTCATTTGATATATAAAATATATATATATATATATATATATATATAACATATATATATGTATATATAGATACATATGTGTAAAAAATAATGGAAACTATCATCAGAGATGATATCGAATATCATTTAGAAAGTAACCGTTTGATAAATGATAGCCAGCATGGTTTCAGACGGAAACGTTCTTGCGTGACTAACTTACTCGAATTCTACAACACAGTTATCTCGAATTATGACAAAAGAAACAATATAGATTTAATATATCTAGACTTTGCAAAAGCTTTTGATACCGTCCCACACGAAAGACTACTTACTAAATATGCTTTGCATGGAATAAGTGGTAGCCTATTAGGTTGGACTAGTAATTGGTTGAAAGGTCGAAAACAGAGAGTTGTTTTAAATGGAAAAACTTCTGGATGGAAAAGTGTTGCAAGTGGAGTTCCTCAGGGTTCCGTTCTTGGGCCACTTCTATTCATAGTATATATAAATGATATAGACCATGGACTAAAATCTACTGTTTCCAAATTTGCTGATGATACAAAACTGTGCGGAGTGGCAAATGATCACTCAAACCAATTAGATATTCAAGAAGATTTAGATCAATTACAGCAATGGTCTGAAAAGTGGCTAATGAAATTTAACACAAGTAAATGCAAGGTAATGCACATAGGTAAAAATAACAGTAAGTACGATTACAAGTTATTTGGAAATTCGTTAACAAAAGTGGATAGTGAAAAAGATCTCGGCGTAATTATCAGTAACGACCTCAAATCATCCAAGCAGTGTATTTCAGCCTCTGATAAAGCAAATAAGATTCTGGGATTGATTGCGCGATCTTTTGATTTCAAAAGTCCATCACTCATTAACAAGCTATATAAATCGTTAGTTCGTCCACATTTGGAATATGCTGTTTCCGTATGGTCACCGAATCTCATTAAAGACATTGACAGACTGGAAAAAGTACAACGGCGAGCCACAAAACTGATTCCAAATATCAAAAATAAATCATACGAAAATCGACTTAAGCACATGAATCTGTTTTCCCTAAAAAAGCGTAGACTCAGAGGTGACTTGATACAGGTCTTTAAGATTTTAAAGGGAATTGACAACATCAAAAGTGACAAAATTTTCACATTGAATGAGAATCAGACAAGAAACAATGGTCTCAAACTGTCCGGAAATAGATTCAATTTGGAAGTAGGTAGAAACAACTTTGCCAACCGTGTAGTTAATGAATGGAATAAACTTCCTGCACAGGTAGTGCAATGTAGTTCAGTTCGAAGCTTTAAGAATCATTTAGATAAATACCTAAGTAAGATGCTGTAATGATTATAATTTATCTTATATTATTTGTTTTTGTTTTGTTATAATTTGTCTGTCTGATTTTCATTTATTATTAGTTATATGACAATTTATAATCATTTACTATTTACCTTTTTGTTTGTTATTCAACTATACCTATGCATTTATTTATGTATTTTATTTGTTATTTTTACATTATTATAGTTTTATTCTATTATTAATATGATCTTTTTTTTTTTTTTTTTCTTTTTTTTTTTCTTTTTTGCATCCGACCTAGATATGGATCAAAAGGTCTCCTGTCGGCATGCTCCGCCTTTGTAATCCTTTGTAATATATATATGTATATAAATATGTATATATATATATATGTATGTATATATATATATGTATATATATATATATGTATATATATATATATATATATATATATATATATATATATATATATATATGAGAGAGTGATATGTGGGGAAGGGTAAACGAAGGTGGGCTTTAGAATACGTTCATTGTCCTAACGTTTGGGTCTCTATGACCTTCTTCGGAGGACTAGCTACAATTCATCATGATCACAAAATTTATACTTGTAGTGGGAGGAACTCGTCAAGCTTCGAGTGTCAGGTTTTTTTCAGAGCGTTAATTATTAGGAGACTAGCTGGTTTGGAATGGCATATAAATTCTTCTCTATCGTTGTTGTTTACTTGGATGTTTATATGTGCAGCTTCCACCGTCTTTCTCATTTTCTTTTGCAGTCCCTTATGTAAAATCTCGATTTTGTTCCAATTAGGTAGGTGAAGAATAAGTGAGTTGGATGTCCTGTATGCTCTTATATAATTTTTGTGTTCGCTCAATCTCTTCAATCCCTTGACCTGATTCACCGATGTACGCTAAGGGACAGCCACATACTGAGGTTGTTGTGATTATGTGTGGTCTTTAAAAAAATTTCCTATTTTATTAGAGGATGCCTTAGCAATGTTTATCCCACCTTTCAATAAGTATTTATCAATATCCTAGGTGTTTTCAGAATTAGGTACAGTTATAAAATGTGGCGTGACATGATCTTTCGTCACTGCACGTTTGGTCCGTTGGTTTGGGCGTTTGATTTATCGTGGATTTTCTTTGCTTTGTGTTTTGTTTTATTGATTAGGCCTTCTGGGTATTTCAAGTTTTTTAATGTGTCTTTAATGTGTGTTAATTCGTCTTCAAGGAGCTCTTTACTGCATATACGGTAGGCTCTAAGGAAGAAACCTATCAGGACACCAGTTTTGACTCTTTTACTGTGGGCTGAGAAAAAGTGAATAAAATCATCTCTATTGGTGGGTTTTCTGTATACCAAAAATCTTAAATGATTAGGGCCTCTGTGTATTAATGTGTCTAGAAAGGGCAGTTTGCATTCTTTCTCTTGTTCAACTGTGAACTGGATGTCCATATGACTTGTGTTAAGTCTTCTTACCTTATTTTCAATATTGGTTTCTTTCGGCACTATTACAAGTATATCATCTACGTACCTAAGCCAAGTAGTACCTTTTCCCATGATGTTAATATATTCATCTGTTTCCAATACCTCCATAAATAGACAGGCCAAAATAGCCGACAATGGGCTGCCCATTGCTAGGCCTTTATGTTGTTAGAAATAAAGTATCCAAACTTAACGCACATTGCAATTAGCGTAAGATAATCAGACTTTGGTACTGGGAGGATATCATCAGCTATGTCATCAGTTACCTTTTTTAGTGCATCCAATGCATTACACTGGCCTGCGTTTAATTTTTTTTTTTCAAAGGTCGAAGGTTTTTCAAGTGATTTATAGTTTTTTTTGTGCGCTGAATCCAAAAATGCCATCCGTTTCCTTGGATCAGTTCTAGTTTTTGAGATATGAGAAGTGCGACTTTTGGGCCTTGTATAGTACTAAGTATAAGGAAAACGAGGCTGCAGGTATAGCCTATTTTCATTTTTTTTTTTTTTGCATAAAAATTATACTGTAGCACCCCGAAACTGATACTGAAACCTAATGATGTTTTTGTTTACTTTCAGGAAACTGAAACCGAAACTGAAACTGAAACTGCATTGACTACATTGACAAACTGCATTGACAACACTGAAACTGAAAATGGTTTAGAAAAGTGTGATCTCCAATCAATGTGACTGATTTGATAAGAATCTGTGCTTTTTATAAGAATCTGTGCTTCTTGTGTTTCTATTTTGGACACGTATCTTAGATTGACAGAAAATGGAACGCAAATGCACAAATCATCCTGATAGGTTCTGCTACATATGTGGTAATGTGATTCTTCCTCGTCGACTAGCAAATATAACTGATTTTGTGAAGAAGGCATATCATGCTTACTTTGGAGTTAAGCTTGGGGACCAGGACAAGCCATTTGCACCCCATGTTAGCTGCAAAACATGTGTCGAGAACTTGCGTGATTGGAGAAATAAAAAAAGGAAGAGTATGCCATTCGCTGTTCCAATGGTTTGGAGAGAGGGTAAAGATCATGTGTCAGAGTGCTATTTCTGCATGACTAATCTTAAAGGAGTCAACCGCAAGAACAAGCATTGTATTCAGTATCCTAATGTTCCGTCTGCCATACGACCAGTCCCTCATGGTCCAGGCCTGCCCGTTCCCGAGCCAGATGTTGCAATGGGATCTAGCTCTGAATCTGAATCTGATAACGCACTAGACAGGGCAGAGGGTGGAGAATACATGCCAGAAGAGAATGACCGGCCAGTGCCTCTAATACAAGCAGATCTCAATGACCTGACACGGGATCTAAACCTATCAAAGGAATCAGCACAGCTTCTGGGTTCTCGTCTTCGTGAGAAAAAATTGCTAGCACCTGAGACAACATTCTTTTGGTACCGAGAGCGTGAAAGAGAATTTAGACAGTTCTTCACAACCCAGAAGGACTCGTCATTAGTTTACTGCAACAACATTGCTGGTTTGATTCAATCAATGGGGCTGGATTATGTTGCTACTGAATGGAGACTGTTCATCGACTCTTCCAGCAGAAGTCTCAAGGCAGTCCTCCTTCACAACGGAAATAAATACTCTTCAATTCCAATCGGTCATTCGGTGCAAATGAAAGAAACTCATGACAACATGGATCAGCTACTGTCTGCTCTAAACTACAATGACCATGGTTGGTTGATCTGTGGAGATCTTAAGGTAGTTGGATTGGTTTTGGGACTACAGGGTGGGTACACAAAGTATCCATGCTTTTTGTGTTTGTGGGATAGTCGGGCTGATGATCAACATTTTGTCAGACAAGAATGGCCACCACGACAACGTTTGGAACCTGGTTCACACAATGTTCAGGCTCGTTCTCTTGTTGAACCAAACAAGGTCTTACTCCCACCAGTACATATCAAACTGGGACTGATGAAGAACTTTGTGAAGGCAATGGACAAGGACGGCATGGGATTTACTTTTCTTCAGCAGAAGTTTCCTCGGATCAGTCTGGAAAAGCTTAAGGCTGGAATCTTTGATGGGCCTCAGATAAGGGAACTTATGAAGGACTCAATGTTTGACAATGCACTGAATGCAGCTGAGCTGTTCGTTTGGTGGTCGCTTAAGTCAGTGATAAGAAACTTTCTAGGAAATAACCGAAGTGCAGAATACGAGAAAGAAGTCCATGAGCTCTTGAACAGCTATCAAAAATTAGGGGCTCGCATGTCAGTCAAAATGCACTTTCTACGGTCCCACTTAGACTATTTCCCTCAGAACTGTGGTGACTTCAGTGAGGAACAGGGAGAACGTTTCCACCAGGATATTCGTGTCATGGAAGAACGCTACCAAGGCCGGTGGGATGTGAACTTTCTTGCGGACTACTGTTGGTGTTTGAAACGAGACGTGGTGGCTGCCCAACACAGGAGAAAGTCACTGAAAAGGCCCTTTATCCATGATTATATTTTCTGTAATATATCCTCTTTATCTTCTGAACTATGCAAGAAAAAATTATTTCTTTTGTCAAGAATTTTTTTCCAAAATTAAAGGGAATAAATAGCACTAAATGGCGTTTTTAATTATTTTTACCGCCTCGTATCTCAAAAACGTGACCTGATTGAACAAAATGAGTGTGATTTTTAGATTCTGCATAGCAAATTACCCTAGAATCAGTTATCAGATGCTTTACCTTTGAAACTTCGCAGGCCAGTGTTATCAATAGAAACGTTCGTAAATGAAGCTGTTACGTCAAAACTTGCTAATTTCTTGTTAAATACGTTCATATTCTCAAGCTTTCGGATTAGGTCGGATGAGTTTCTTAATTGTGTCCCGCTAATGGAACCCATGGTATGGAACCCATGGTATTAGATAAGGGTTTTGCCAAACATTTTGCTAGTTTATGAGGAGCGCTCCCGATCCCTGATGTTATGGGTCTCATAGGGATTCCCACCTTGTGTACTTTGGGTAGACCGTGCATTTTGGGAGGTTTTGGCGCTTCTTCTAGTAAGCCTAGCAGCTTTTTACCTCTGGGTGATTTTCGTAGAATTTTTCTCGCTTCCGCGTTAAATTTTGTAGCTTCCCTATCTGCGTCTTTCATAAGTTAACTCGTCATTCAACAGATCAGACCTTTTTTTCCAGATAATCAATCATGTTCAAAATGACCACTCCGCCGCCTTTGTCTGCCTGGGTGATTACAATACTGTCATCTTTATTCAAGGTTTGCAGAGCTAATCTAAATCTTTTTGGGATGACATAGTGATAACAATTGGCTAGGGCCTGATAACATGCTAAAATACCTTGAGTGAAACGTTTGTCGACTTTGTTTTCATTCCATATGTAGTTACCATTTATATTTGTATTATAATATTTACCTTTTCCACCAATATTAAATTTAAGTCTAAGACATAAAACAAGTTTCTCATTCTTGGAAAGCTGTCTGTTTGAAAGATTAGTTACAAAGTTGTTCCTATCTAAATTATTCCAATCACTGCAGTTTGCGATTTAATCTTTGTTTTTGTATAAAATGATCTTTGTTTAGTCTACTTACTAGCCAGTGAGATAAGCTTAATTTTTCTTCTCGAACGTAGATTTCGTCTATCTTATCTTACAGGGCTTGGCATGCTTCTTCTATGTAGGTCCTTGCAGTAACTGTGAAGGGGTGTTAAACACTTCTTAGTTATTTTGGAGCGGACCTTGGGAGAACCATCTCTTTGATGCAATTCAGGATGAACCTTCAACGGAGTCTAAAGCTTATGCTCAGATGTCTTCTGTGGTATTCATTCCACATCTTCCCTCTTCCACCACCTCTCGACATATTTAGAAATTGTTTGACCAAACGTCCAGGCATCCAGGACAAACGACCGTGCAGTGACGAAAGATCATGTCACGCCACATTCTATAACTGTACCTAATTCTGAAAACATCAAGGATATTGATAAATATTTATTGAAAGGTGGGATAAACATTGCTAAGGAATCCTCTAATAAAATAGGAAAAATCTTTAAAGATCACACATAAGCACAACAACCTCAGTATGATTTATCGCATTCCCTCTGGCGGCTGTCCCTTAGCGTACATCGATGAATCAGGTCGAGGGATTGAAAAGAGATTGAGCGAACACAAAAATGATATAAGAGCACACAGGATATCCAACTCACTTGTTCGCCACTTCGAACAGTGTAAGAACCTACCTGATTGGAACAAAGTCGAGATTTTACATAAGTAACTACAAAAGAAAACGAGAAAGACGGTGGAAGCTGCACATATAAACATCCTAGTAAACAACAACGATAGAGAAGGATTTATATGTCTTTCCAAACCAGCTAGTCTCCTAATAATTGACGCTCTGGAAAAAAATCTGACACTCGAAGCTTGAAGAGTTCCTCCCACTACAAGTTTAATTTTGTGATCATGATCTATTGTAGCTAGTCCTCCGAAGAAAGTCATAGAGACCAAAACGTTAGGACAATAAACGTATTCTAAAGCCCATCTTCGTTTACCCTTCCCCACCTATCAATCTTTCACTTGTCTCAAACAATTTCTAAATATAAGAAATATGAGTGCTCGGGTGCATCTAATGACTATGAAAGTTATGTATCAATACAGAGAGATTTAAAAAAGACAATAAAAATGAAAAGAAAACGACAATACGAAATGAATATCGCTGATAAATCCAAATAGAATCCCAAAGAATTCTATAGTTACATTAGAGATAAAAAGGTTGTTAGGAATCACATTGGTCCACTATTATCTGCTGACGGTAAACTTGAATATTCAAATGAAGGAATGTGTAATATCTTAAACAATTATTTTAGCTCGGTATTCGTAAACGAAACACCTCAAAGTGAACTCCAAACTGAAACCTGTGAAAAGTCTAGGGTAAACTTACTCACTACGGTAAATATAACAAAAGAAAAAATTAAAAAGTGTATAGAGAAACTCAAAGTTAATAAAACACCAGGGCCTGACGGTTGGCATCCAAGAATCTTAAAGGAAATTAAAAACGAGATTGTTATTCCATTAGAAATTATTTTCAAAAATCCATCATATCCGGAGATGTCCCAAGAGAATAGAAGCTAGCTAACGTCACTCCCATATTCAAAAAGGTGACAAAAAGAAACCAAATAACTATAGGCCTATATGTTTGACTTCAATCGTAGGAAAAATAATGGAAACTATCATCAGGGATGCTATCGAACATCATTTAGAAAGTAACCGTTTGATAAATGATAGCCAGCATGGTTTCAGACGGAAACGCTCTTGCGTGACTAACTTACTCGAATGCTACAACACAGTTATCTCGAATTATGACAAAAGAAACAATATAGATTTAATATATCTAGACTTTGCAAAAGCTTTTGATACCGTCCCCCACGAAAGACTACTTACTAAATTAGCTTCACATGGAATAAGTGGTAGCCTATTAAGTTGGACTAGTAATTGGTTGAATGGTCGTAAACAGAGTTGTTTTAAATGGAAAAACTTCTGGATGGAAAAATGTTACAAATGGAGTTCCTCAGGGTTCCGCTCTTGGCCCACTTCTATTCATAGTATATATAAATGATATAGACCATGGACTAAAATCTACTGTTTCCAAATTTGCTGATGATACAAAACTGTGCGGAGTGGCAAATGATCACTTAAACCAATTAGATATTCAAGAAGATTTAGATAAATTACAGCAATGGTCTGAAAAGTGGCTAATGAAATTTAACACAAGTAAATGCAAGGTAATGCACATAGGTAAAAATAACAGTAAATACGATTACAAGTTATTTGGAAATTCGTTAACAAAAGTGAATAGTGAAAAAAATCTCGGCGTAATTATCAGTAACGATCTCAAAGCATCCAAGCAATGTATTTCAGCCTCTGAGAAAGCAAATAAGATTCTAGGACTGATTGAGTGATCTTTTGACTTCAAAAGTCCATCACTCATTAACAAGAACTAACAATTGTTAGTTCGCCCATATTTGGAATATGCTGTTTCCGTATGGTCACCGAATCTCATTAAAGACATTGACAGACTGGAAAAAATACAACGGCGAGCCACAAAACTGATTCCAAATATCAAAAATAAATCATACGAAAATCGACTAAAACATATGAATCTGTTTTCCCTGAAAAAGCGTAGAGGTGACTTGATAAAATTTTCACACTGAATGAGAATCAGATAAGAAACAATGGTCTCAAACTGTCCGGAAATAGATTCAATTTGGAAGTGGATAGAAACAACCTCGCCAACCATGTAGTTAATGAATGGAATAAACTTCCTGCAGAGGCAGTGCAATATAGTTCAGTTCGAAGGTTCAAGAATCATTTAGATAAACACCTAAGCAAGATGCTGTAATGATTATAATTTATTCTATATTATTTGTTTTTGTTTTGTTATCATTGTCTGTTTGATTCTCATTTATTATTAGTTATATGTCAATTTATTATTATTTACTATTTACCTGTTTGTTTATTATTTAACTATACCTATGCATTTATTTATGCATTTTATTTGTTGTTTACATTATTATAGTTTTTATTTATTAATTTATTATTATCATGATTTTTTTTCTCGCAAAAGACCTAGACATGGTCCAAAAGGTCTTCTGTCGGCATGCTCCGCCTTTGTAATCGTTATATATATATATATATATATGTATATACATATATATATATATATATATATGTATATATATATATATATGTATATATATATGTACATATATATATATATATATATATATATATATATATATATATATGTATGTATGTATATATATATGTATATATATACATACATATATATATATATATATATATATATACATACATATATATATATTTGGTGTGTGTGTGTGCATGCGTGTGTGTTTGTGTGTGTCTGTTTGTTTGTGTGTGTTTGTGTGTTGGTGTGTTTGTGTTGGTGTGTGTGTGTTTGTGTGTGTGTTTGTGTGTGTGTGTGTGTGTGTGTGTGTGTGTGTGTGTGTGTGTGTGTGTGTGTGTGTGTGTGTGTGTGTGTGTGTGTGTGTGTGTGTGTGTGTGTGTGTGTGTGTGTGTGTGTGTGTGTGTGTGTGTGTGTGTGTGTGTGTGTATGTGTTCACATGCATACTTATCATTCCCAGTCCCCTCATCACCTAAATGAAAACATACAGTCTTAAACAACTGAATCAGCAAGAGTAAATGAACAATGTCGCCGCATTCTTTTTAAGAGAGAGTGAGAGAGAGAGAGAGAGAGAGAGAGAGAGAGAGAGAGAGAGAGAGAGAGAGAGAGAGAGAGAGAGAGAGAGAGAGAGAGAGAGAGAGAGAGAGAGAGAGAGAGAGAGAGAGAGAGAGAGAGAGAGAGAGAGAGAGAGAGAGAGAGAGAGAGAGAGAGAGAGAGAGAGAGAGAGAGAGAGAGAGAGAGAGAGAGAGAGAGAGGTGAAGGGGGGGTTGTCGCATGTTCACCTCCACGTAGATCTGCCTTCCTTCTTTCACTCACAGGGAGCACGCCTGTCAGGGGCTCGCTGGTGGCAAACTTGGTTCTTCATTGAATCTAGGGGAGGTGCAGGTATGAGACCTGGTGACCCAACATTTCCTAGCCCAGGGGCTAGCAAGGGACTGGCTTTCGAAAACGAATTCCCCCTCCCCTTTCCATTAATTTTGGTTTGGGACTTTACTGGCATCCCTACGGATCGGAGTCCCACAGCATTCTTTCATCTGTGGAGATCAACCGCTGCTCAAAATATATTACTGACCGTTTTTTGTGTCACTCTCCCTCCGTTCTGCTGAAATGTCTCTTTGAACTCTTCTCTGCCTCCACCTACTGCCCCCCTCGAGGTCAGTTAAAGGCACGGTTCTCATTCTAATTTTGTGCGCTTTTCAAAACATTTCTTCTCGTTGCGCCAGAGACCATTTTATTCGGCCGTCTTGGTTACAGTCACCGTAATCCACTCCCCAACTCAATTAACTCTGTCAGTTGATCAGGCTATGCTAACCTCCTTTATGGCTGATGCCTTGGGGGCTTTTGTTAGTTTAACTGCCGTTTGGATAACTCTTCGTAGTTAGAAGCGGAGCTCTAACTAGCTTTTACCAAGACCTAGAAGACTTCCCACTGAAGTTAACCTCGAAGAAATCAAACTTGGAGGAACAGGTTTTGTATGGTTAAGTTCCCCCACCCCCTACCCGTAAATCCCTTTTGCTATCGTGACATAGTTTAACTTTTTTATTCTGGTTAAGCATTTCCTTTAATCAGCCTTCAGGAACAACACGGTGAATGGGGGTTAAAGCTATTTATATTCGGTTAATCTCTTTTCCATCATCTGGTTTCGGCTAAATCTTCACAGAAACAAGGGTGATGCAGGCAAGGTCATCATATTAAGACAGCAGGGCAGGACTCATAGTAATGGATTCAAATTGGACAAATTTAGGAAAAAGGTAATAACTGGTTTACCAACAGAGTAATAAAATCACAAAAACACGTGATTCACAAAATGTGTAATAAAACCACTTGGAAAATCAAATGAAAGGTGACCGAACGTTTTCGTCTATTTAAGACATTTTCAAATGTCTTCAATAGACGAAAATGTTCGGTCACCTTTCATTTTATTTCCCAAGTGGTTTTATTACACACACACACACACACACACACACACACACACACACACACACACACATATATATATATATATATATATATATATATATATATATATATATATATATATGAGAGAAATACGCTAATGGCAGCGACATCAAACCGATAATTTTTATGACAGTTGCATGCGGGGCTCGAACCCGCTGTACTCGGCTATCCGTAAATTACCTGTGCGGCGCCCTAGGATTTTATAGTCTCTGTGGTGTAGTGGTCTAGGGCGCCGTACAGGTAATTTACGGATAGCCGAGTACAGCGGGTTTGAGCCCCGCATGCAACTGTCATAAAAATTATCTAGATGTATATGTATATATATATATATATATATATATATGTATATGTGTATATATATATATACAGATGTATATGTATATATATATGTATATATATATATATATATATATATATCCAAAGTCTCATATCCGCTTTTCACAGGGGGTTCTCTCTCTCTCTCTCTCTCTCTCTCTCTCTCTCTCTCTGTGGCTCTCTCTCTCTCTCTCTCTCTCTCTCTTAAAAAAGTGCGGTGACATGGTTCATTTAATCTTGTGGTGGACTTTATTGGTGTTGATTCAGGTTAAGACTGGATGATTTTATTTTGATGGTGGGGGAACTGGGAATTATATGTATACATATATGTGAACACACACACACACACACACACATTATATGTATGTGTATGTGTGTGTGTGTGTGTGTGTGTGTGTGTGTGTGTGTGTGTGTGTGTGTGTGTGTGTGTGTGTGTGTGTGTGTGTGTGTGTGTGTGTGTGTGTGTGTGTGTGTGTGTGTGTGTGTGTGTGTGTGTGTGTGTGTGTGTGTGTGTGTGAATGTTCTTGAGTCTGCAGTTATGTATAAGTGCCTGGTGTTGTGTGTTATATTTCATGCAGTGTATGAGTATGTGTCTTATAAATAATAGTGTTGCAGGTGTTGCACTAGGGAGGAAATACGCCAGTGATGTAAGGTGGGTGATGTAGGTGAAATTCATCCTCAGCCTTACTATGGCAATTTCCACCCGTCTATTGCTTCTGTACGATGTTGACCAGTCTGTTATGTGCTCCTTTTGTTTGTGTGTGATGTGGAGATTGTCCCACTGGTGTTGCCAGTGGGCGTGTAATTGTTTTCTTACGATGGAATTGTAAGTGCCTATATCTATGGGTATATCTGTAATAGAGTCCTTTTCTAACGCAGATTTGGCCAGCGTGTCCAGGAGAGAATTCCCCATTTGGTTACCTGACTTAATTGACTGTAATGCACTCAAAGAATCTGAGAAAATAACAAAGTTACTATGTGTGTCAGATTGAGCATTTTCTATCGCTTTGGATATTCCGAAGAGTTCGGTAATATAAATGCTCGTATGGTCCGGCAATCTGAACATCATCCGGGTTGTGAAACTATATAACCCTGCCCCTGTCTTAAGGTCACACTTGGAACCATCTGTATATAGTGCCCTGTGGCCAGTGTACCCGTTGATGACTTGTAGGGTCTTCCGTCTAAGTTCTTCTACCGAGCACGATTTCTTCTGGAGGTCTTCATTGATGTTGACGTTCAAGGTGATCTTTTCCCACGGTGGTATGTGGAATGTCTTCAGTTTTTTCAATAGACCACAGTGGCACTGAATACTGCTCGCACAAGGATCGGATCCTGATGGAAAAGGGATTAAGACTGGAGTTGGTAAAGTGCTCGTATTGTGACGCCGCCCGCTTGCAGGGATGTCGTGGGATACGAAGCACTTTGGCGGCGTAGCGGAGTGTAAGGAGTTCGCGCCTGTAGTGGAGGGGGGGGGGACACTGGCTTCAACTTCCAGCCTCTCGATTCTTGTGCAGCGTAATGCTCCAAGTGCAAGTCGCAGGCCTTTGTTTTGGATGATGTTCAGGGGTTGCAATGTGGTTGTTGTTGCTGAACCATAAATCTGACACCCATAGTCAAATTTAGATCTAATTAGGGACTCATAAATCATTAGCAAAGATTTCCTATTTGCTCCCCAATTTGTGCCCGTTAGTTTACGTAGCAAATTAAGTCTCTTGTTGCACGCATCAACTAGATACTTTTCATGGGTCTTCGAGTTTAGCCTGGAGTCAAGTTTCAGGCTAATGAAAAAGGTTGAATTTTATACTGGAATGGGATTTCCATGTAATTGCAGATCGATTTCTGCCTGGGCTCTACGTGAAAATACAACCACTGTTGACTTTACTTCCAAAACTTAAACCCCCATTCGTCAGACCATTCCTGGAGCGAGTCCAGGGCAAGTTGCACGCGAGAGCCGGAAAAAATAGCGTTCGATGAGGAATGCCAGATTCCGATGTCGTCAGCGTATGAGTATTTAGGGTTACGAGGTTGAGCATGTAGAATATCGTTAATAAGTAACATAAATAATGTGGGGCTTAACACACTTCCCTGTGGTACGCCATTTTCTTGTATGCGTACTGATGAAAAGCAACCTTGAATTTTGACAGAGAATGTTCGTTCCAGTAAAAAGTTTTGAATAAAAATAGGGAGATTCCCTCTAAGGCCAAGCGCATAGATTTTTTCGAGGATACCACGTCGCCATTTCATGTCGTAGGCTCTTTCTAAATCTAAGAAGCAAGCTACAAGGAAATCTTTCCTCTCGAAACTTGAAAGGATATCATGTTCTAAGTTGACCGAATGGTCGAGACTACTTCGATTTTTCCTGAAACCACATTGGGCAGGAACTATTAAATCTTGAGATTCGAGAATGAATTTCAATCTGTTATTGACTATACGTTCTAATACTTTGCATAAGCAGTTGGTAATACCCCTGTCACACCTACGCACGGATGCCGCGGATGGCTGCGTAGAGAGTGCGGACATGGCGGTACGGAGATAGTACGGATTTTTGTCAATTATAGCCAAAATTGGCGTAGACAGTATGGAGACAAGACGGATACAGCACGGATTGAGCGGCGGTTGGTCCAATTTGACGTGATTTCCCGCGGATGGTGGCGGATGCAGTACGGTAAGATTACGGACGTCACGGACATAGTACGGTTGGCACTGGAGAGTACGGACCTCCAGACGCGGAGGCAACACGGAGGCCGTGTATGGAGTATGTAGAGACTACGGAGGCCACGGAGGGAGTACGCATGCAGTACGGAAAGTGCAGATACAATGCGGATGTATTATTGCAGTACGGACACAGTACGAACGAACGCTAGATTGTCAATGCAGATAGAGTACGGATCGTGGCAGAGGCAGTACGGAGAGACTACGGATAAAAGCGTATACAACACGAATTTTTTCTCATTCGCACGGATTATCCAATCCGTGCACCATGTTTCACGTATAATATTTGGCTGGCGGATCCGCGGCATCCGTGCGTAGGTGTGACGGGTATTTGGCTGGCGGATGCTGGCGGATCACGGCGGATAGGGGCTGACATACGCACAGATACCATGGACACAGCACGCATACAGCACGGATCCCTCGTGGATGGCTGCGGATGCTCTATCCGCAGCCATCCGCGGCATCCGTGCGTAGGTGTGACAGGGGTACAAGCGCTACTGGGCGATAAGGGGAAGGACTCTTTGGGTCCTTTCCCTTTTTGAGAATAGGTATGACGTGGGCATGTCTCCTTGTTTCTGGGAAGTCTTGATTAATCTAAATTTCGTTGTATAGTTCCAGTAATTTGTTGAGCGAGATTGAATTTAGATGTTGCAGCATCTCATACCTAACCTCATCCGGGCCAGCAGAGGTCCCTCTACACAAGCTTAAAGCCTGTTTGAGCTCGTGTATTTGGAAGGGAGTATTGTATTCGTGATGTGTATGTGTACGGAAGACCAGTGGCTCTGCTTCCAGTCTTTGTTTATGGTGTAAAAATGTTGGTGAATAGTTATCTGTATTGCTTGTTTGTGTAAATGTATCTGCTATTATGTTCGTGATGCCGGTAGGCGTATCTAGAAATGTGGTTCCTATCGTCAAAGTCTTTATGGTAGGTGCATGTTTGCCGTCAATTCTTCAGACGGCTTACCAAATCTGCGTTAGAGGGGTGTGCATGTTAATTGTCGAAATAAAATCACGCCAAGACTTTAGCTTGGACTGTTTTATGATTTTATGGGCCTCTGCTTGCGCTTTTTTAAAAGTAATCAAGTTGGGTAAAATTGGGTTGTTTTTAAAAGTTTGAGAAGCCCTATTCCGCTTGCAAAGTACTTTCCTGCAGTCTAATGTCCACCAAGGAACTCTATGCTTGTGAAATGCCGAGGTCTTTGGTATGTGCTTATGCGCTGAATTCAAAATGGATAATGTTAAATTGACTACTTTGTCATCCATATTGTCCCCTGTGGTGTTGACGTGGGTAGTACGTCTATACATTTCCCAGTTGGCTTTCCTCATGATGAATTTGGGACAGGGAGGGGGTGGGTTGTCTCCATAGGCTGGAGCAGCCATAACGTGGTCACCCCCTATTTCTAGGATGACTGGGAAATGATCGCTGAGCATGGTGTCGTCATGCGTAGTCCATTCTATGTGGTCAGACAGTGCAGGAAATGATATGGATAAATCGATGTATGAAAAAGTGGCCCTACCATTGTCTACACAAGTGGGATCGCCAGTGTTTAGGAGGACTAGGTTGTTGATATTCAGAACTGCCTCCGTCTGCTCCCCTCGAGCACATGTTCTATAACTCCCCACATGTGATGGTTTAAAGTCTCCGACTATAATTTTATGGTGGGGCAGCTGCCTTATAAGTTTATTTACCTCCTGTAGTGGAAATGGTTGGTCTGGAGGTAAATATGTAGAGCAGATGGACGCAAGTTTGCTCTGTACTTTTGTTTTGACAGCAACTGCCTCCAAGGTTGTGGATAGTGGAAGCGCCACTTGTGGAAGGCAGTCGTTGACAGCAACTGCGACCCCCCCCCCTCCAGGCGCGAACCTGTCCTTCCTATAGATGGTAAAGTTTTTCAGGTGTAATTGAACACTGGGATTTAGGAATGTTTCCTGTAGACATATAACTGAGGGGTTGATTATAGAGTTGAAAATAGATAGGTCATTTACTTTATTTCTAATACCTCGGCAATTCCAATAGAGTATTTTTTTCTTCTTTTTTCTTCTTCGATTTCTTCCTTTTTTGGGCCTTAGTGAGAAAGGTGTATTTTGCCCCCGATGTTCGGTCTAGGCTGGATATTGGACTTAATAATCATTTGCAGGAGCCGGCGATCTCCATGTGTATATCCTCTTCCACATGTGCAAGCACACGTAGTGTAAGTTCTGGGATAGTCAGGGAAGGAAGGTGTGAGTGCTTGGTTTGTTTGGTACGTGGGCAGAGATCTTTGTCCTTATCCGAGTGCTTGCTTATAGTCTGTGTTTTAATGGTTCTGTTTTCTTAACTGCAGAAGCATAGGAAGTTGCTCCGGAGGGACTAGTTGGGATAACTTGTCTTTCCATCACACGCCTCCGTGCTTCGTAGAAAGAGATGCCACAAGTTGCTTTCTCGGTACAAATTTCTTTTTCTATTTTGAAGGTGGGACAATCTCGGGAGGTGGATGCATGCTTGTTGTTAGAGGGGCAGTTGACACATTGAAGCACATTTGCAGAGCAGGCATCTGTAGGATGTTCGCCTGCACACGATCGTTTGGCTATGACAAAACTTACAACGTAGTTTTAGCTGTGTGTAAAGCGAGATTTCTTTACAGTAACATTGTAATAAAATTTTATATAAAAGAGTAATCAATTTCCCTAGAGCTGCGATATCAAATTTAGAATTATTCTGATTAAATAACAAATGGCCCTTTGGCAGATTAGACTGCTTTTTGGTTTCTCTCATTGAATCGGGTAGAAAAGAAATACATAAAATATATAAATTTGTCCTACAGTAGCGTTGTACCAGTGCGGTGTATTGGTTCCGATCTCCAATTATGGTTGGTGACTGTTAGATGCCTTGTCGGAGGTGAATGCCTTCTGGGGTGAGCCCAAGAAGAAGATTCAGTTCCTGTTACTGGATGGTGACGGAATGAGGGAGCAGACCAGCAGCTGTCCAGATGAATTCCAAACTTCAATGACAGTGTTGTGGTGCATATGTCTGTTCACAGATGGATTTTCATTCGTTCTAGCTCTCCAACGTTTACACACACACACACACACACACCAAAAAAAAAAAAAAAAAAAAAAAAAAAAAAAAAAAAAAAAAGGATGGGCATCCCCATGGATCAGTCACGCATTTTTATGGTTGGTAACTAATCTTCTCTCAAAAAAGGAAACGCAATTACGTTTAACTTTCATCCTTTCTGCTGTTCTCTTTGAATCTCTACCTCCTCTGTGGCTCCATTTAAGTGCAAAATACCCCCGAAGGACAGAAGCACATATTTTGTTGGTTTATGGAGTGAGTGAGTGAGGGACATTATAGTATTAGGTCTTGTTTGTTCCCAGCATGGTGATTGCATCTTGGACAATTGGTGTCTGTTCATATTGCTTGAAAACTAAGTGGTGACCTGAACATAGACACGCTAATGTAACTCTTGTCTATGTTAAGAGAAATTTTCACGCTGACTTGGTTTCTGGGAGAACTTAGTGGAGTTTAAATTTTGGTGGTCTGTTAAGGAGTGCATTGCTTTGTGGTGTGTGTGTGTGTGTGTGTGTGTGTGTGTGTGTGTGTGTGTGTGTGTGTGTGTGTGTGTGTGTGTGTGTGTGTGTGTGTGTGTGTGTGTGTGCATGCGTGTGTGTGTGTGTGTGTGTGTGTGTGTGTGTGTGTGTGTGTGTGTGTGTGTGTGTGTGTGTGTGTGTGTGAGTGTGTGTGTGTGTGTGTGTGTGTGTGTGTGTGTGTGTGTGTGTGTGTGTGTGTGTGTGTGTGTGTGTGTGTGTGTGTGTGTGTGTGTATGTGTGCGTGTGTGTGTGTGTACTTCTATAGAGATGCATTGCGGGATGTTTAGGATAGGTTATTTCAGATGTTTGAGTCGAATACCAATTGTAAGAGGCTGGTAGACAGAGGTAGACATTTAAGGTAAATCAGAGTAGGTCGAGAGGTAGATGGAGAACAAATGCTAATCCAGGGTCAGTTGTTATGAATACTTATGAAAACAACGGCCGACGGCCGACATCGTCAAGGATAGCTGAGTCAGACTCGCGCCTTATATATATTTAAAAGTGCTGAGTGTAGGTTGAATGCGGACTGTCGCCTGGTGTAATATTGTTTTGACTATTGTAACTGTAAGCGGACAAGCCATTTTTTTGTTACGACATAATGCTTACATTGTGACATAGTTTAGAAGAGTATAACAGCCTCTCTAATTGGAGAAAAAGTTGGAGGAGGAGAAAAATCATTGGTGCAGAAAGGAAAGTCACGCCCTTAAGGTGTGGCACTTGTTTGAGGAGTAAAAAACTATTGGATGAATGAAAGAGTGATGTCAGAACGAAGGTGGCTTGACGTTATGTAGAGAGTTCCAGGTGGGATTCTCGAGGTGTACTGATTTAGACCAACAAGCATCAGAACGACTACTTTAGAACAAAGAGAATAGAAACGCTCTGAGAGGAGACTACGGGGGAGGGGGGGGGTGACACCAATGAAGTTATTTACATGCTGTATATGGTAAGCTTCATTACTCTTGCGTAGAACTGTGTGACTGTTATTTTCATATGCTGCTCTGTGGGAACGATTTTGGCTTCTGAGTAAAAATATTCTATTGGTGTCGTTTAAACGCAGCCGGTTATTATTCTTAATATTTTATTTTATGTGTATTTTTTAATTGTTTAATGTTATGTTTTGGATGCATAACTATGTGTAGGTCTTATAAATTGCTTGTATACGCTTTTTAGATTTTTATGCTGCCTGAATCCTGTGTATGTCAGTTTAATGTACCACTTTATTATCCTTTCATTGTCTATTTTGCTATGTGGGGTGAAGGTCATGTGTGTATCTAATGTAAGACTTTTTTTTTTTTTTTTTTTTTTTTGCCGGGGGGAGAGGGGCGAGTTTGTGACCAGTGAGAAAAGTTTACCATATCATCTGATCATTGCTGTGCCTCTTAGGCTCCTAGAATTCAGGGTTAATCAGCATCACCTTTGTTAGGACGCAGATATTAGGTCAATCATGGTTCTAGCTGATGTTTGAGTATTGTGGTTCCTGATTTGCAGCTTCAGCGTTGAGATCATCACTAATAAAAACTAATCATAATAAAAAACGATTAATTCCTTTATTTTTATTTTTACTAAAAAGATGCGACTCTGAGGAGACTTGATACAGGACTTTAAGATGCTAAACGCGATTGATAACTTCAGATATGAAAAATAATTTCACGGTGGATCCTATCTAGATGAGAAATAATGGCTTTAAGATGTCACGTAGATGTAACGTAGAAATAGGTAGAAATATTTTTGCCTGCTGCGTCTTCAGCAAATGAGATAAGTTTCCAGCAGAGGTGATTAAGTGTAATAAAACTCAGGTTTTGTTTTGCTTGTTTCACTTGCCTGTTTGTTAACTCCTTTGTTTTGTTTTGTTTTGTTTTGTTTTTTCTTTCTACAACAGACCTCTATATGGACTGAAATCCTGTCGACGCACGAGTATTTTATCGTTGAAACTCATTGCAACTCATTTCTTTGTCTTTCCTCTTCGTGCACACTAAACTGCGCGGTTAAAATTGGTGAAACTCGGCAGGGTGATTGAAAGAGGGACAGAGCCAGTTTCATTTCAATTTCACGGGGATCGAGCGTTTTCAAAGGCATAATTTCATAAGGTAATGACCCTCCATGATTCATCAGCTGTTCATCGAGGAAGTATTTTGGACGCAGGAGGATCTTATAAAAGTAAAATGCTAATGGTTATACACATGGTGAAAATAGGGAGTAACAAAGAGTGCCATATAAAGCATACGTTACAAAGAAAAATTATCCGTGCAGTAGATTGGAAAGGGAAAGATCATCAATTTCAAATGCCACAATGGCGACACTAATAGACAACATTTCGCTCCTGGATAACATTCCATGTATATTCATCATAAACAATCATGGTCGTTGATAAAATGAAAACAGTAAAAAAATAATAAAATATTTCTTACGCAAATTTATTATAGGATATATATGTTATCATTGTTTTTACTCGTACAAAAAAGTCGCTGTGGTAAAGACAAAATTCAAGCCGCCATATTTGAATCAGTCCGTCTCTGCATTTAGCTGGTGGCAGTACAGAGGGCCACGACATATTTGCGTGTATCTGTTGGAATCCATCAACAGGAACGCATAATTCTGGATCAGGCTTAACCGACCCATTACTCTATAATCAACATTATGCTCTTTAGGCAAGACATTGGTATTATAAGTTCAAAGTAGGATCCAGTATCTCCCTTCTCAAAAGCAGCAAAAGGATTGATTTTCTTCCCTCCTGCAAAACCCATCCAAATAGCAATGATAAAAAGAGTAGGCGTAGAACTCCTTCAATACTTTGGGAATGCCACGAAGATAATTAGAATAGTATAGGTAGGGGTAGCCAGAATAGGAGGAAAAGTGACAACGATCAGTACGGTAAGGGTTAATTGGTGGAATCCAACCCTTTTGCTACCAAGAAGGTACCACCAAGGTGAAATACATATCATGGAGAGTACCAGAAAGGGTTGAATACTAAGAATCATTGTCGGGTTCGAAACTCGAAACTCAGACAGTATCTGTAAGCATATTGGGCCTATTGTCCGGATTTTGGAGAAAAAAACGAAAATACCCACAACTGACCTCAAGAGTTGGGAATGTTATCAGTTTTAGTTTATGTTATCAGTATGGGATCTGTCGGTGTGGGGCAGGGTATAACCGTGATAATGGAACTCTCATATGGGACATTGACAGCACTATTGTAATGATTTTTGTGACATCGCTACGGACTAAAGTCACACATCATTCTTTTGGGATTGGAAACTAATCTTTACCTAATAAAGTATACCGGTCACTTATTCTGTTATCCATTCGTTCTGTTACTCTCCTTAAATCTTTCCCTCACTACCTTTGACTACCCCTTCGGTGTGGTATTGTCCCCAAGGATAGATGCTGTGGATATCGCCGATGAAATAACAGTACCATGGGAATACAAATTGTGTAAGAATCCAAAGGTGACAGGAGCATTGTTCAAGCCTCAATGGCGCCTGGTTAGCTTACTCATCCCCGTGGTACCACCTTCAGACTGTAGAGGTGAACATGTTTTAGAAACTTGATTCACGAACTTGCGGAATGGACACAGTTGTACGATGACACTGTGGAACAGTGATTGCCTACCTCTGTGGGTGGGGAGTTATTCAGAGGGCCCCTTGGAGTCCACAGAACCTTCCAAGAGTGTTTATACTCGTACAACCCAAAACCCCGTAGCAATCAGTGGATATCATACAATATATTTCATCACAGAAATGATCCACAGGAGTTCGGGAAGAAAGAATGTCACATAAGCATGGCGTCTGCGAGCAATTTGCTAAGAACCACCGCTATACAGGGAAGACCTGTGCCGGAGGGACAACAACCTTCAGGATGACAGGAGAGGAGAATCTAAGCTTTAGGGCGCCTAGGGTGACGGGTAACCTCCTAATTGCTCGTATCGAATCCCGAATTAGCCCATTGACTCGCCAGCAGGAGCCCTGACCTCCTAATCAATGTGTAGGGGAGGGCCACCTTTGGATTCCTAGTACCTTCCACTACCAACCCTCTCCCTCCCCACCTCCCCTCCCCCTCAACGCCATCCCAAGGACCCCGTGCCCTCCTTCAGGCCCCAAACTCCTGCTGCGCATTTTCTAACTGCGTATAATTGGTCTGTTACTCTCTTATATATATCCATATCATACATATCTACAGTCCGTACTTGGGGTATTGAATGCATAGTATCATACAGTAATTATTACATGGTAGCATACAACCATTGTTATAGGGACTGATTGGGGTGTCCCTGTACTCATAGAGGAATGATGCTACTATTGTACTACAAATGTCCCTGCTTTATGCTGTTCCCTTGAAACTGTCCTTTACCAGTTCTTTGACTCTATCCCTTTTTATTCTCTATGATAGAGAGGTGGGGGGTTTTCCCACCGTGATTCTTATGCGAGTCGCAGAAGACGACAATGTGGGACGGAGGGATGGGACTTGGGATCCTGCTCTCTGTAAAATCATCTTACGAGAAGTCAAGGCATAAAAGGGTCTGGGAGGAGATTTCCAACCAGAATCCTATGATTAGGTCATTAAATGTGCGTGGTTGTGGTACAGATGAGAGTAAAAGGAAAGAAATAGGCAGTTTGTGAGAAAGAAGATAGATGTATTAGCATTAAGTAAAACTTAATCGAAATGGGTGGGTGGTTTTAAGTTTGGGAGTGTGATAGGGAGAGTGTCGGGAGTGATGAGGAGGCAATGTAGGGAAGGAGTTATCATGCTAGTAAGTGACGAAATAGTAAAATGCTGGGTGGAGTGGAACAAAATGTATTCAAGATTAATAAAGGAGAGAGTGAAACTGGGATGGGAGACGTGGGTTGTTGTAAGTGCATATGGACTTGGTAATGGAAGGGTGAAGAAGAAAGGGAAGTTAATTGGGCTGTTTTAAATGGGTGTTTAGAAAGTTTTGGAAGGAGTGTGAATGAAGTGGTGTTGGGGGGTCTCAATGCTATAGTAGGTGATGAACCAATAGATAGAGCAGTAGGGAGGTTTGGGGTGTCTGATAAGAATCTTAGTGGAGGGGTGATGTTGGAGATGTGTTTGGAAAGGGAGTTGATGATAGCAAACAGAGTGTTTAAGAATAGAGCCAGGCAGAAGTACATATAGGAGAAGTTTCCAGGGGAAAGAATGGGGAGTGGGGAAGTGTCAGATAGTTATTTTGTAGAATGGAAAAGAGTGAAGTAAAAGCGAAGGAGGAGGAAAAGGGTTAAAGACTACCAAATTCATTGAGAAGGAAAAGAATAAAGACTACCAGAGAAGCTATGAGAGGTTTAGGGTTAGTGAAGGATAGAGGGAAGGTAGGAGTAGAAGAAGAATGGGTATATTGTAAGGAGGAAATCACAAAGTGGGCAAAGATGGTATGTAGGACAAGGGGGATAAGAGGAAATAGAGGGAATGGTAGTGAGTGATGGGATGAAGAGATGAAGGTGGAAATAGAAGCGAGCATATAGGGATCGGTTGCAAGGTAGAGAAGGCTTATGACAGTGTAGTCAGGAAGGAATTGTGGGAGATATTGCGGATATATGGAATAGGTTGAAAATTTTTAAGGGGAATGGTGAGATTAAGTGGTCTGAAGCGAAGGTGGGGCTTCGCCAGGATTGTTACATCAACATGGCTGTTCATTGTGTACAAGAATAAGGTGGTACGGGAGGTAAAGGCAAGGATGATGGGCAGGGGATTAGAGATGGAGGCAAGTGGGAGATGAGCCAGTTGTTGGGAAGGTATGTAATAGGTAAAGTTGAAATTAAATGTATGTAAAAGAAAGGTGATGAGATGTACAAGGGGTGAGAGTGTCAGTAAGCCGGAGGAAAATCTTAAAGGAGAGAGGTTAGGGGCACATGTAGCAGGGAATAGAGGAATGGAGGTGGAGGTAAACTGTAGAGTGAGAGAAGCAAGTAAACGTCTTGGAACATTGAAATGGGTATATGGGGATGGATTTGAAGAAAGGCTGTATGAAGGGGTGATTGTGCTTATGAGGCATGAATATAATATAATAAAATAAAATGAAATTAAATAAAATTAAAACAATGTGATAATTTGAAGTGACGTGACATCACATTGCATATTGTTGTATGACATATTATCTTTGTTTTATTTTATATTATAAGTTATCTTGTGACACTTTTCGGTTTTTTCACATTTTCTACACCACTCACTCACTTCACTTACACTGTTACACCATCAGTCAACATTCCACACACGCCGGAGCTGTATCTAACAACCATTGTTTAATAGCTACATCACAAAAATTGTAAATTATTGTACACTGCATTAAAAATTGTAATTTTTTGTACACTGTATTAAAAACTGTAAATTAATTATTGTACAACAAAACGGAGCCCACCTCCATGGAAGGAACGCGGTCCTATTCATACTATGTATACCGCCAGCTTCACCCCAGAGTCACATTCCTCTGAAGAAGCATAGAGCGAAACCGGTCAGGAATAAACTCAGAAACTCGGAACTAGACCCGTGACTTCTTTTTCCACCTTCATCAACTTGTCACAATGTACCAGCATATATATATATATATATATATATATATATATATATATATATATATATATATATATATATATATGTGTGTGTGTGTGTGTGTGTGTGTGTGTGTGTGTGTGTGTGTGTGTGTGTGTGTGTGTGTGTGTGTGTGTGTGTGTGTGTGTGTGTGTGTGTGTGTGTGTGTGTGTGTGTGTGTGTGTGTGTGTGTGTGTGTGTGTGTGTGTGTGTGTGTGTGTGTGTGTGTGTGTGTGTGTGTGTGTGTGTGTGTGTGTGTGTGTGTGTGTGTGTGTGTGTGTATTTACCTAGTTGTACCTAGTTGTATTTTACGGGAAGGGGAGCTATGCTCGTGGTGTCCCGTCTTCATATCTCATTTTATCTAAACTATTTTTAAATTCATGTATTGTTTTTGCACACACCACTTTCTCATCTAACTTGTTCCAACTGTTTATTACTCTGTGAGGAAAGCTGTTCTTTTTCAAGTCTCTTCTATAGCTGTCTTTTTTTATTTTCTTTCCGTGTCCTCTTGTATTTCTGTTATCCCATTTTATCAGATTCTCTCTATCAGTAATTTCTATGCCTTTCATGATTCTGTAAATAGCTATCAAATCTCCTCTCTCTCTTCTTTGCTCTAGTGTCTGTAGTTCAAGTTTTTCTAGTCTCTCTTCATATGATAGTTTTGAGAGCGTTGGTGCCAGTTTTGTAATTGCTCTTTGTATTCTTTCAAGTTTTTTTATACATTTTTTTGCACTTGGTGACCATATCGTTGCTGCATATTCCAATCTTGGTCTTATCAGGTTGATTAGAATTTTCTTCACCATTTCTTCATCCAGGTATGTAAATGCAACTTTGATTGTTCTTATTAAATTATAGGTTTCTCCAAAAATCTTATTTATATGTTTCTCAGGTGACATATTATTCATAACAATGACTCCCAGGTCCTTCTCATTTTCTACTTTTTTTATTCCTTCTTCTCCCAATTTATATGCTCCTGTTATTCTGTTTTTGCTTTTTCCAAATTCCATTATACTACACTTTTTTGTATTGAACTCCATCTCCCACTTCCTACTCCATTCCTGTACTATATTTAGATCTCTCTGTAGTGATTCACAATCTTCTTCAGTTTCCACTCTTTACAGTAGTTTTGCATCATCTGCAAAGAAGCTCGTATAGCTTTCTATTCCTTCATCCATATCATTAATATATATAGCAAACATTATTGGGGCCAGTACTGTTCCCTGCGGAACACCGCTTATTACTTCATCCCATTTTGAGTGCTGGTTTCTTATCACTACTCTCATTTTTCTTTCTTGCAGAAAGTCTTCCATCCAATTTAGTAGTTTTCCCTGTATTCCTCCTTCAGTTTCTAATTTCTTAAGCAACTTCTTATGTGGTACTTTGTCAAAAGCTTTCTTTAGGTCTAGAAATGCACAGTCCGCCCATCCATCTCTTTCTTGTATTATATCTATTAGCCTTGAATAGAAACATATTAAATTGGTGACGCATGATCGTCCTTGTCTGAATCCAAATTGCCTTGGATTTAGCACGCTGTTTTTTTTTTTTTTCTAAATATTTTACCCATCTACTTTTGATAATTCTTTCACAAATTTTTGCTATTGTACTTGTTAGAGAGACTGGTCTATAGTTTGTAGGTTCTTCTTTATTTCCTCCTTTATATATAGGTACTATATTTGCTTTTTTCCAATCTTCTGAAACTTTTCCTTCTTTCAAGGAACTGTTTAGTATGCTATGTATTTTGTCTGCCAGTTCATTCCTGCATTCTTTCAGAATCCAGTTTGCTATATCATCTGGTCCATGCGATTTTCTGACATCTAGATTACTCAAGTGTGTCAATATTTCATTCTTTGTTACTTCTATTTCTTCCATAGGGGGGACTTTCTCTTTCCATTCAATCACTGATTTAAAATGTTTGTTCATAATTTCCGCCATTTCCATTTCCTCAGTGTATTCAACTCCCTCTTGTCTTAATTTCTCCAAGTCTTGTTTGTTTTTCAGTTTATTGTTTACAAATCTGTAGAATAGTTTTGGTTGATCTTTACACTTTTCTATGACATCTTTTTCATATTTTCTCTTTTCCTCTCTGCACGTTTGTACATATTCATTTCTATAATAGGTATATATTTTCCATTTTTCAGGTCTTCTGTCTTTTTTCCATCTGGTCCAGGCTTTGTCTCATTTGTCTTTTAGCTCCCTACAACTTTTGTTGTACCAGCATTTTACATATTCTTTTTCTTGTTTTTGTCTTGGGACATACTTTTCCACTCCTTTTTTGTAAATTTTTGTCAAAATATTCCATTTCTCTTCCACTGTTGTTTCTTCTTTGTATATTTCTTCCCAGTTTTCTTGTTGAAAGAATTCTCTTATTTTATCAAAGTTTGTTTTTTCATACATCATTCTTCCTTTTCTATATTGCTCATTTCTTTTCCTATATTTTTCTTCATTAAGTTTCAGTTCAATCAATATGTGGTCACTTTTACTTATTGGTGTTTTATATTCAATCTTGTCCACTATTCTAGGTTCAGATGTAATTATTAAGTCTAGTCTCGATGGTTCTTCTTCATTTCTATACCTGGTGTTCTCCTGTATCCATTGTGTCATTGTATGGTCAGTAATCATCTCAAGTAGAGCGTTTCCCCATGAGCCGTCTCCAACCTTTACTGTCATTTCTTCCCAGCAGATTTCTTTGCAATTAAAGTCGCCCATTATAACTATTCTTCCTCCATCTTCCATTATTTTATTTAATGTTATCTTTGTGTCCTCTAACATACTTTTATGTTCACTCTCCTCCCATGAGGCTGTTTTCGGAGGCACATAATTTATCACAAATTTTCTGCTCTTCTTATCTCTGTCTTCCACTTCTATCATAATCATCTCTACTGTATTCTTTCCATATATGACACCCTTCACGTTTATATCCTTCTTAGTCAGGAACATAACTCCACCCCCTTGCTTTTTCTCTCTGTTTTTAATCCAATAATTATATGCATCATGTCCTACACTGTTGGGTGGTAGTGGGCCTTTTAATTTTGTTTCTACAATTCCCATTATGTCTGGTTCTTTTTCTTTCAAATAATCATTCAGCTCATTCAATCCTGTTATTAATCCATCTATATTTCTGTAAGACACTCTTAGTTTTCTGTCACTTCCATTGTGTTCTCTGTTTCCCTTTTGTTTTTCTATTGTATGTCGAACTGCCTTAGTTTCATATTCACTACTCTCCAATAGAATCTCTCTTTCTCTGACTCCGTTCTGTTCTCGTTTTTTGTCTTAGCTTCAAGTCTTTTCTGCTTTTCTTCCTCTCTTTCCTCTTTATTCATTTCTCTTTTTATCCATACCTTTTTATATTGTTCACTTGTTGCTAGTTTCCCTGTTTTGGATAAGATATTCTCTGCCGTCGTTTGTGACCTGAATTTAATCTTAATTGGTCTGGTCTTATCTTTACTATACTTTCCGAGCCTGAATGTTTCCTCAATTTCCTTCATAATTTCTGGTTCATCTTCCTGAACTAATTTGAGTAAACTGCTTACTTTTTCATTTTCCTCATTGGTTCTTGAGGTTCTATCTGGGTTATGTTTCTCTTCCATTCCTAATATAATTATACATTTCTTTTTGTCAGCTAAGTCTCTTACTATATTCTCCTTCTGTCTCATCACTTTAATAACTGAGTCTTCAGTTTGTTCTCTCATTTGCTGTTTAATTATATCAGTAAATGCAACTTTACTGTTTTCTTTTATCGACTTCCATCCCTCTCTGTTTTCTTTACTATTCCTCTTCAATTCCTCATTCTCCACCTTTACTTCTTTTAACTGTCTTTTCAGGTTTTCTATTTCATCAGTTAAGTTTTTGTTCGCCTTCTCTAGTTCTTCCAATTTTTCAACCCTCCGTATAATATTGTTAACATGACCGAACCTACGCTCCAAGTCCTCGATCATCTTATCGACCTTCTCTTCTAGTCTTGTCAGTCGGGGGGGTGGGGGGGGGGGTGTCCCCCCACCCTCTTTAAATCCCTGGAAAATATTCTCATCACTTTCTACTGTATTGCTCTTATCTATACTTCTAATCTTTACATTTTTATTAGACATTTCATCGTCGTCGGGGGGCCGTTTGTTTACCTTTCGCCTGTCTGTCTGGGCCAAGTCTACTCCTTCCTCATTTCCTTCCATTTCCCTCAGTAATCCCTCCCCTTCTCCTCTTTCCTTACTTTCCTACTACCCCACGAGCAATTTCCCCCACCCTATAAATACAATAGGCACTTCTCTTTGCGTTGGGATCCACAATACTTCAATTTTCTTCAGAACGTCTTCTAAGCCGTCCGTTCGTTGAAGTGTGTGTGTGTCTGTGTGTCTGTGTGTGTGTGTGTGTGTGTGTGTGTGTGTGTGTGTGTGTGTGTGTGTGTGTGTGTGTGTGTGTGTGTGTGTGTGTGTGTGTGTGTGTGTGTGTGTGTGTGTGTGCGTGTGTGTGTGTGTGTGTGTGAGTGTGTGAGTGTATGTGTGTGTGTGTGTGTGTGTGTGTGTGTGTGTGTGTGTGTGTGTGTGTGTGTGTGTGTGTGTGTGTGTGTGTGTGTGTGTGTGTGTGTGTGTGTGTGTGTGTGTGTGTGTGTGTGTGTGTGTGTGTGTGTGTGTGTGTGTGTGTGTGTGTGTGTGTGTGTGTGTGTGTGTGTGTGTGTGTATTCACCTCGGATCTGCTGCAGTCTCTGTCGAGACTGCCAGACAACACCCTACGGCAGTGAGCTCAGAGCTCCTTATTAGCCGATCTCTGGGTATGTGTGTGTGTGTGTGTATTTACCTAGTTGTATTTACCTAGTTGTATTTTACGGGAAGGGGAGCTATGGTCGTGGTGTCCCGTTTTCGTATCTCATTTTATCTAAACTATTTTTAAATTCATGTATTGTTTTTGCACACACTACTTTCTCATCTAACTTGTTCCTCTGTGAGGAAAGCTGTTCTTTTTCAGGTCTCTTCTATAGCTGTCTTTTTTTTATTTTCTTTCCATGTCCTCTTGTATTTTTGTCATCCCATTTTATCAGATTCTCTCTATCAGTAATTTCTATGCCTTTCATGATTCTGTAAATAGCTATCAAATCTCCTCTCTCTCTTCTTTGCTCTAGTGTCTGTAGTTCAAGTTTTGCTAGTCTCTCTTCATATGATAGTTTTGAGAGCGTTGGTGCTAGTTTTGTAATTGCTCTTTGTATTCTTTCAAGTTTTTTTATGCATTTTTTTGCACTTGGTGACCATATCGTTGCTGCATATTCCAAGCTTGGTCTTATCAGGGTGATTAGAATTTTCTTCACCCTTTCTTCATCCAGGTATGTAAATGCAACTTTGATTGTTCTTATTAAATTATAGGTTTCTCCAAAAATCTTATTTATATGTTTCTCAGGTGACATACTATTCATAACAATGACTCCCAGGTCCTTCTCATTTTCTACTTTTTTCATTCCTTCTTCTCCCAATTTATATGATCCTGTTATTCTGTTTTTACTTTTTCCAAATTCCATTATACTACACTTTTTTGTATTGAACTCCATCTCCCACTTCCTACTCCATTCCTGTACTTTATTTAGATCTCTTTGTAGTGATTCACAATCTTCTTCCGTGTTCACTTTTTTCAATAGTTTTGCATCATCTGCAAAGAAGCTCATATAGCTTTCAATTCCTTCATCCATATCATTAATATATATAGCAAACATTATAGGGGCCAGAACTGTTCCTTGTGGAACATCGCTTATTACTTCATCCCATTTTGAGTGTTGATCTCTTATCACTACTCTCATTTTTCTTTCTTGCAAAAAGGCTTCCATCCAATTTAGCAGTTTTCCCTGTATTCCTCCTTCAGTTTCTAATTTCTTAAGCAACTTCTTATGTGGTACTTTGTCAAAAGCTTTCTTTAGGTCTAGAAATGGACAATCAGCCCATCCATCTCTTTCTTGTATTATATCTATTAGTCTTGAATAGAAACATATTAAGTTGGTGACGCATGATCGTCCTTGTCTGAATCCAAATTGCCTTGGATTGAGCACGTTGTTTTTTCCTAAATATTTTACCCATCTATTTTTGACAATTCTTTCACAAATTTTTGCTATTGTACTTGTTAGAGAGACTGGTCTATAGTTGTTAGGGTCTTCTTTATTTCCCCCTTTATATATAGGAACTATATTTGCTTTTTTCCAATCTTCTGGAACTTTACCTTCTTTCAAGGAACTGTTTATTATGCTATGTATTATGTCTGCCAGTTCATTCCTGCATTCTTTCAAAATCCAGTTTGCCATTTCATCTGGTCCATGTGATTTTCTGACATCAAGATTACTTAAGTGTGTCAATATTTCATTCTTTGTTACTTCTATTTCTTTCATAGGGGGGACTTTCTCTTTCCATTCGATCTCTTCAGGCTGTATGTTCTCCCTTGTAAACACTGATTTAAAATGTTTGTTCATAATTTCTGCCATTTTAATTTCCTCAGTGTATTCAACTCCTCCTTGTCTTAATTTCTCCAAATCTTGTTTGTTTTTCAGTTTGTTGTTTACAAATATGTAGAATAGTTTTGGTTGATCTTTACATTTTTCTATGACATCTTTTTCATATTTTCTCTTTTCCTCTCTGCACGCTTGTACATATTCATTTCTATAACAAGTATATATTTTCCATTTTTCTGGTCTTCTGTTTTTCTTCCATTTGGTCCAAGCTTTGTCTCTTTTGTCTTTTATCTCCCTACAACTTTTGTTGTACCAGCATTCTACATATTCTTTTTCTTGTTTTTGTCTTGGGACATACTTTTCTACTCCTTCTTTATAGATTTTTGTCAAAATATTCCATTTCTCTTCTACTGTTGTATCTTCTTTGTGTATTCTTTCCCAGTTTTCATTTTGGAAGAATTCTCTTATTCTATCATAGTTTGTTTTTTCATACATCAATCTTCCTTTTCTATATTGTTCATTTCTTTTCATGTATTTTTTCTCATTTAGTTCTAGTTCTATCAATATGTGGTCACTTTTGCTTATTGGTGCCTGGTATTCTATCTTTTCCACTATTTCAGGTTCTGATGTGATTATTAGGTCTAGTCTCGATGGTTCTTCTTCATTTCTATACCTAGTGTTCTCTTGGATCCATTGTGTCATTGTGTGGTCAATAATCATCTCAAGTAGAACACCTCCCCATGAGTCTTCTCCACCCTTTACGGTCATCTCTTCCCAGCATATTTCTTTGCAATTATAGTCGCCCATCATAACTATTCTTCCTCCATCTTCCATTATCTCGTTTAGTGTTACTCTTGTATCCTCTAACATGCTTTTATGTTCATTCTCTTCCCATGAGGCTGTTTTTGGGGGCACGTAGTTTATTACAAACTTTCTGCTCTTCTTATCTCTATCTTCTACTTCTATCATAATCATCTCTACTCTATTCTTCCCATATGTGACTCTCTTTAAATCCCTGGAAAATATTCTCATCACCTTCTACTGTATTGCTCTTATCTATACTTCTAATCTTTACATTTTTGTTAGACATTTCGTCGTCGCTAAATTGGTCCGGACCTCTTTTGTTTAGATGGCGTCTGCCTGCCTGGGCCAAGTCCTCACCTTCCTCATTTCCTTCCATTTCCCTCAGTAATCCCTCCCCTTCTCCTTTTTCCTCACTTTCCCCTACACCACGAGCAATTTCCCCTCCCCATCCTGTAAATACAGTAGGTACTTCCTTTGCTTCGGGATCCACGAAATTTCACTCTTTCTTCAGAACGTCGTCTAAGCCGTCCGTTCGTTGAAGTGTGTGTGTGTGTGTGTGTGTGTGTGTGTGTGTGTGTGTGTGTGTGTGTGTGTGTGTGTGTGTGTGTGTGTGTGTGTGTGTGTGTGTGTGTGTGTGTGTGTGTGTGTGTGTGTGTGTGTGTGTGTGTGTGTGTGTGTGTGTGTGTGTGTGTGTGTGTGTATCAGAAGGAAACCCCACTGTCGGAGTGAGGGAAAAGCTGAAAAAACGAAAACTATATATTTCGGCTGCTAAATACAGACCTCGTCAGTAAGGTACAGTTCTTGCTGATGTTACTTAAGCTGAATATACCCCTCAGTCACCTCAAACAGCTTATGTAACTTTTGTAAGAAATGTACCCTTCCGACGAGGGCTTCAGTTAGCAGCCGAAATATATATATTTTTTTCTCTCACTCCGATAGTGCGCTTCCATGTGATTTATAAATGCGCTGCTATATATTACTCTAGAGGATATATATATATATATATATATATATATATATATATATATCAATTGATGCATTGATGATCTTCTTATGTAGAGTTTCAATACGTCTAACTATAGACTTGGCTTCAGGAGGTAAGTTTGCTATCGCAGGTCCAAAGGACATGATTCAAACTCAGAAGGGAGAAGAGTAGTGTTTTACTGGAGCTTGACGTTTCGTACACTATGTACATTTTCAAAAGCAATGACAAAAGGTCAGAATACATAGTCTTATATAGTAAAGGAGAGGATCATATTGAACATAAAGAGAACCAATAGGAAATTGTGGTGTGAGGGAACCAATGGGAGAACAGAACGCCGTATATGGGTCAGCCAATCAGAGGCTTGGAACGATGCGTCAGGGAGTAGAGGTCATCAGTCGCGTATTAGGCTTCGGGCGAAGCACATCTCTCCTGGCGGACGGTATGACCATGAATTCCTGTGACTGAAGGTTTAAGGTGGGCATGTTGGCTTGAATGAGGAGGGCCTCGAGGATCTGTAGCCGTCTAGTATCTTGAGCCTGTCCTATGATTTTGGTGTTTTCAGCCATGGTCTGTCTGGTAAGAATAGTGTTGTGGTGAGATTCTGTGTGTGTCTTAGGTGTACCATTTTGTAAGTGTAATGTAATTCTTCTAGAGAGTTTAGTAGTGCAGTATCCTATGTATGAAGAATGAAGGGACTCACAGTTCCCTTGTTTACAGGAGAATTCATACACTAGATGGCTGCGTTGCAACTCAGAAGGAGCGGGGGAAGGGTTATTCTTTAGTAGGAAATTCGAAGTTTTCTTGTTTTTGTAGTAGATAACGAAGTCCACCCGGTCGACAGGATTGGCAGGTTTGACATGACGTTTGATGATTTGCCTGATGATTTTCTCTTCTGTTTTGTACTCTGTAGTCATGTGGGATTTGTAGAATAATTTGATGTTTTGGCCTGAATTGGGGAGGACTGGAGCTTGGTCGTACCATTTGTTGATTTGCCTTTTAATGACCTTGGAAATGTCTTGGTTGGAATAGCCATTATTTACTAATACTTGTGTGGCTCTTTCAATTTCTAGATTAGCACTTTTCCAACTGTTGCAGTGCGTGAGAGCCCTTCTGATGTAAGCACTGATGGTGGAGTCTTTAAAGCGTTGGGGGCACTCGCTTTTCCCATTAAGACACAGGCCCGGGTTGGTGGGTTTGGTGTATACGGAAGTGTTAAAATGTGCCTGGTTCGGTGCTACGAGTACATCAAGGAAAGGAAGTTTACCGTCGGTACTGGACTCGATTGTAAAATTGATCCCGGAAACTGCTTGTAATTTTTCCCTGAGGGGGATGAGGTCTTCTTCCCTTGCCACTTTCACAAAGATGTCGTCGATGTATCTAGCGTAAATAGCAGGTTTGTCTAAATTACGGAAAACTTCACGTTCCACCATCCCCATGAAGAAATTAGCGAAAAGGACCCCAAGATGGGAACCCATCGCTACTCCATCAATTTGCCGGAACTTTCTCCCACGGGGGCAGAGAAACGGTGCTTCCTTCGTACACATCTCCAATAAGGTCCTAAGGGCTGTTTCAGGGATGTCTAGTTTTGGGGAACCTTCTGCAGGGTAGATCTCATCAATGATAAAGTTGATGGTACGATCAACGTCGATGTTCGTAAAAAGATTTTCTACATCCAACGAAGCGATCACACCGTCGGCGTTAGAGTTGTGGAGGAGATGGAGGAAATCAGCAGCAGAAGACAAGGTGTAATCCTTTGGGACAAATGGGGTAAGCCACTCGTTTAATTTCTTAGCAATCTGATAAGTAGGCGTAGGGATCTGGCTGATTATGGGTCTGAGTGGATTGTTATTCTTGTGGATTTTTACATTTCCGTAACAATAACCAAGTCCAAAATCTCCTACCAATTTGGGAAGCTTCAGTCCGCCCGCCTTAGCATTAACCTTCTCGATGATCTTGTTGGCTCTTCTTTTAATTTCCTCTGTCGGATTTCTTGATATCTCGAGGAATTTAGATTCGTCTTTCAGGATGGAGTCAATTTTCTCTAGGTACTCAGAAGAAGGTAACAAAACATATAAGTCGGCTTTGTCTGCTCTGCGGATGGTTATGGAAGGGTCCTCACGGAGAGCCTTAGCAGCGTCCAGATGCCTCTTGTTGATGAGTTTACTTTGGCAATGGCCTCGCCTCCTCCGTGCTTCTCTTAGAAGTTCGGTGTGGATATTCTCATCGGTGGAGATTTTTCCTTCCTTAGCGAGTCGGTGAATATCATCGATGAGGACCTCGATTTCTAGACGTTTCTGTAGTGGGCGAGGTTTAGAGAAGATGTGACAATTGAGGCCGAGGTTCAGAAGTTCTTCTTGGTCCTTAGTTAAAGTTGTAGTCGTAAGGTTGACATACCCGGTGGGAGGGGACGGAAATTTAAGTTGGCCCCTGTTGAGGCGAATGAGTTTGTTGCAATTTCTCCTTTCAGCGACTTTTTTATGGTGTTCTAGTTCTTCCGCCAGGGCTTGGTCGATGCAATCCCGGGTCTCATTTTGAAGGCAGTAATCCCTCCATTTCTTCGTAACTTCAGCAAGTTCGTTCTGGAATTCTTCAATACTCGTCTTTTTGGCTTCGATCTGGTGCAGAACGAGTCTTCGTTGGTAATCCTTGGTGAAGTTAACATGACGGACTGCCGGATCATGAACTTTTATATTTGTATATTTCGGCAGCAGGTTTTCCTGTAGACAGGTTTCATTGAAGAAAATAGCAATTGATGCATTGATGATCTTCTTATGTAGAGTTTCAATACGTCTAACTATAGACTTGGCTTCAGGAGGTAAGTTTGCTATCGCAGGTCCAAAGGACATGATTCAAACTCAGAAGGGAGAAGAGTAGTGTTTTACTGGAGCTTGACGTTTCGTACACTATGTACATTTTCAAAAGCAATGACAAAAGGTCAGAATACATAGTCTTATATAGTAAAGGAGAGGATCATATTGAACATAAAGAGAACCAATAGGAAATTGTGGTGTGAGGGAACCAATGGGAGAACAGAACGCCGTATATGGGTCAGCCAATCAGAGGCTTGGAACGATGCGTCAGGGAGTAGAGGTCATCAGTCGCGTATTAGGCTTCGGGCGAAGCACATCTCTCCTGGCGGACGGTATGACCATGAATTCCTGTGACTGAAGGTTTAAGGTGGGCATGTTGGCTTGAATGAGGAGGGCCTCGAGGATCTGTAGCCGTCTAGTATCTTGAGCCTGTCCTATGATTTTGGTGTTTTCAGCCATGGTCTGTCTGGTAAGAATAGTGTTGTGGTGAGATTCTGTGTGTGTCTTAGGTGTACCATTTTGTAAGTGTAATGTAATTCTTCTAGAGAGTTTAGTAGTGCAGTATCCTATGTATGAAGAATGAAGGGACTCACAGTTCCCTTGTTTACAGGAGAATTCATACACTAGATGGCTGCGTTGCAACTCAGAAGGAGCGGGGGAAGGGTTATTCTTTAGTAGGAAATTCGAAGTTTTCTTGTTTTTGTAGTAGATAACGAAGTCCACCCGGTCGACAGGATTGGCAGGTTTGACATGACGTTTGATGATTTGCCTGATGATTTTCTCTTCTGTTTTGTACTCTGTAGTCATGTGGGATTTGTAGAATAATTTGATGTTTTGGCCTGAATTGGGGAGGACTGGAGCTTGGTCGTACCATTTGTTGATTTGCCTTTTAATGACCTTGGAAATGTCTTGGTTGGAATAGCCATTATTTACTAATACTTGTGTGGCTCTTTCAATTTCTAGATTAGCACTTTTCCAACTGTTGCAGTGCGTGAGAGCCCTTCTGATGTAAGCACTGATGGTGGAGTCTTTAAAGCGTTGGGGGCACTCGCTTTTCCCATTAAGACACAGGCCCGGGTTGGTGGGTTTGGTGTATACGGAAGTGTTAAAATGTGCCTGGTTCGGTGCTACGAGTACATCAAGGAAAGGAAGTTTACCGTCGGTACTGGACTCGATTGTAAAATTGATCCCGGAAACTGCTTGTAATTTTTCCCTGAGGGGGATGAGGTCTTCTTCCCTTGCCACTTTCACAAAGATGTCGTCGATGTATCTAGCGTAAATAGCAGGTTTGTCTAAATTACGGAAAACTTCACGTTCCACCATCCCCATGAAGAAATTAGCGAAAAGGACCCCAAGAGGGGAACCCATCGCTACTCCATCAATTTGCCGGAACTTTCTCCCACGGGGGCAGAGAAACGGTGCTTCCTTCGTACACATCTCCAATAAGGTCCTAAGGGCTGTTTCAGGGATGTCTAGTTTTGGGGAACCTTCTGCAGGGTAGATCTCATCAATGATAAAGTTGATGGTACGATCAACGTCGATGTTCGTAAAAAGACTTTCTGCATCCAACGAAGCGATCACACCGTCGGCGTTAGAGTTGTGGAGGAGATGGAGGAAATCAGCAGCAGAAGACAAGGTGTAATCCTTTGGGACAAATGGGGTAAGCCACTCGTTTAATTTCTTAGCAATCTGATAAGTAGGCGTAGGGATCTGGCTGATTATGGGTCTGAGTGGATTGTTATTCTTGTGGATTTTTACATTTCCGTAACAATAACGAAAAATTAGGGAAAAATTACAAGCAGTTTCCGGGATCAATTTTACAATCGAGTCCAGTACCGACGGTAAACTTCCTTTCCTTGATGTACTCGTAGCACCGAACCAGGCACATTTTAACACTTCCGTATACACCAAACCCACCAACCCGGGCCTGTGTCTTAATGGGAAAAGCGAGTGCCCCCAACGCTTTAAAGACTCCACCATCAGTGCTTACATCAGAAGGGCTCTCACGCACTGCAACAGTTGGAAAAGTGCTAATCTAGAAATTGAAAGAGCCACACAAGTATTAGTAAATAATGGCTATTCCAACCAAGACATTTCCAAGGTCATTAAAAGGCAAATCAACAAATGGTACGACCAAGCTCCAGTCCTCCCCAATTCAGGCCAAAACATCAAATTATTCTACAAATCCCACATGACTACAGAGTACAAAACAGAAGAGAAAATCATCAGGCAAATCATTAAACGTCATGTCAAACCTGCCAATCCTGTCGACCGGGTGGACTTCGTTATCTACTACAAAAACAAGAAAACTTCGAATTTCCTACTAAAGAATAACCCTTCCCCCGCTCCTTCTGAGTTGCAACGCAGCCATCTAGTGTATGAATTCTCCTGTAAACAAGGGAACTGTGAGTCCCTTCATTCTTCATACATAGGATACTGCACTACTAAACTCTCTAGAAGAATTACATTACACTTACAAAATGGTACACCTAAGACACACACAGAATCTCACCACAACACTATTCTTACCAGACAGACCATGGCTGAAAACACCAAAATCATAGGACAGGCTCAAGATACTAGACGGCTACAGATCCTCGAGGCCCTCCTCATTCAAGCCAACATGCCCACCTTAAACCTTCAGTCACAGGAATTCATGGTCATACCGTCCGCCAGGAGAGATGTGCTTCGCCCGAAGCCTAATACGCGACTGATGACCTCTACTCCCTGACGCATCGTTCCAAGCCTCTGATTGGCTGACCCATATACGGCGTTCTGTTCTCCCATTGGTTCCCTCACACCACAATTTCCTATTGGTTCTCTTTATGTTCAATATGATCCTCTCCTTTACTATATAAGACTATGTATTCTGACCTTTTGTCATTGCTTTTGAAAATGTACATAGTGTACGAAACGTCAAGCTCCAGTAAAACACTACTCTTCTCCCTTCTGAGTTTGAATCATGTCCTTTGGACCTGCGATAGCAAACTTACCTCCTGAAGCCAAGTCTATAGTTAGACGTATTGAAACTCTACATAAGAAGATCATCAATGCATCAATTGCTATTTTCTTCAATGAAACCTGTCTACAGGAAAACCTGCTGCCGAAATATACAAATATAAAAGTTCATGATCCGGCAGTCCGTCATGTTAACTTCACCAAGGATTACCAACGAAGACTCGTTCTGCACCAGATCGAAGCCAAAAAGACGAGTATTGAAGAATTCCAGAACGAACTTGCTGAAGTTACGAAGAAATGGAGGGATTACTGCCTTCAAAATGAGACCCGGGATTACATCGACCAAGCCCTGGCGGAAGAACTAGAACACCATAAAAAAGTCGCTGAAAGGAGAAATTGCAACAAACTCATTCGCCTCAACAGGGGCCAACTTAAATTTCCGTCCCCTCCCACCGGGTATGTCAACCTTACGACTACAACTTTAACTAAGGACCAAGAAGAACTTCTGAACCTCGGCCTCAATTGTCACATCTTCTCTAAACCTCGCCCACTACAGAAACGTCTAGAAATCGAGGTCCTCATCGATGATATTCACCGACTCGCTAAGGAAGGAAAAATCTCCACCGATGAGAATATCCACACCGAACTTCTAAGAGAAGCACGGAGGAGGCGAGGCCATTGCCAAAGTAAACTCATCAACAAGAGGCATCTGGACGCTGCTAAGGCTCTCCGTGAGGACCCTTCCATAACCATCCGCAGAGCAGACAAAGCCGACTTATATGTTTTGTTACCTTCTTCTGAGTACCTAGAGAAAATTGACTCCATCCTGAAAGACGAATCTAAATTCCTCGAGATATCAAGAAATCCGACAGAGGAAATTAAAAGAAGAGCCAACAAGATATTCGAGAAGGTTAATGCTAAGGCGGGCGGACTGTATCTTACCAAATTGGTAGGAGATTTTGGCCTTGGTTATTGTTACGGAAATGTAAAAATCCACAAGAATAACAATCCACTCAGACCCATAATCAGCCAGATCCCTACGCCTACTTATCAGATTGCTAAGAAATTAAACGAGTGGCTTACCCCATTTGTCCCAAAGGATTACACCTTGTCTTCTGCTGCTGATTTCCTCCATCTCCTCCACAACTCTAACGCCGACGGTGTCTTTTTACGAACATCGACGTTGATCGTACCATCAACTTTATCATTGATGAGATCTACCCTGCAGAAGGTTCCCCAAAACTAGACATCCCTGAAACAGCCCTTAGGACCTTATTGGAGATGTGTACGAAGGAAGCACCGTTTCTCTGCCCCCGTGGGAGAAAGTTCCGGCAAATTGATGGAGTAGCGATGGGTTCCCCTCTTGGGGTCCTTTTCGCTAATTTCTTCATGGGGATGGTGGAACGTGAAGTTTTCCGTAATTTAGACAAACCTGCTATTTACGCTAGATACATCGACGACATCTTTGTGAAAGTGGCAAGGGAAGAAGACCTCATCCCCCTCAGGGAAAATTACAAGCAGTTTCCGGGATCAATTTTACAATCGAGTCCAGTACCGACGGTAAACTTCCTTTCCTTGATGTACTCGTAGCACCGAACCAGGCACATTTTAACACTTCCGTATACACCAAACCCACCAACCCGGGCCTGTGTCTTAATGGGAAAAGCGAGTGCCCCCAACGCTTTAAAGACTCCACCATCAGTGCTTACATCAGAAGGGCTCTCACGCACTGCAACAGTTGGAAAAGTGCTAATCTAGAAATTGAAAGAGCCACACAAGTATTAGTAAATAATGGCTATTCCAACCAAGACATTTCCAAGGTCATTAAAAGGCAAATCAACAAATGGTACGACCAAGCTCCAGTCCTCCCCAATTCAGGCCAAAACATCAAATTATTCTACAAATCCCACATGACTACAGAGTACAAAACAGAAGAGAAAATCATCAGGCAAATCATCAAACGTCATGTCAAACCTGCCAATCCTGTCGACCGGGTGGACTTCGTTATCTACTACAAAAACAAGAAAACTTCGAATTTCCTACTAAAGAATAACCCTTCCCCCGCTCCTTCTGAGTTGCAACGCAGCCATCTAGTGTATGAATTCTCCTGTAAACAAGGGAACTGTGAGTCCCTTCATTCTTCATACATAGGATACTGCACTACTAAACTCTCTAGAAGAATTACATTACACTTACAAAATGGTACACCTAAGACACACACAGAATCTCACCACAACACTATTCTTACCAGACAGACCATGGCTGAAAACACCAAAATCATAGGACAGGCTCAAGATACTAGACGGCTACAGATCCTCGAGGCCCTCCTCATTCAAGCCAACATGCCCACCTTAAACCTTCAGTCACAGGAATTCATGGTCATACCGTCCGCCAGGAGAGATGTGCTTCGCCCGAAGCCTAATACGCGACTGATGACCTCTACTCCCTGACGCATCGTTCCAAGCCTCTGATTGGCTGACCCATATACGGCGTTCTGTTCTCCCATTGGTTCCCTCACACCACAATTTCCTATTGGTTCTCTTTATGTTCAATATGATCCTCTCCTTTACTATATAAGACTATGTATTCTGACCTTTTGTCATTGCTTTTGAAAATGTACATAGTGTACGAAACGTCAAGCTCCAGTAAAACACTACTCTTCTCCCTTCTGAGTTTGAATCATGTCCTTTGGACCTGCGATAGCAAACTTACCTCCTGAAGCCAAGTCTATAGTTAGACGTATTGAAACTCTACATAAGAAGATCATCAATGCATCAATTGCTATTTTCTTCAACGAAACCTGTCTACAGGAAAACCTGCTGCCGAAATATACAAATATATATATATATATATATATATGTGTGTGTGTGTGTGTGTGTGTGTATTCACTTGGTCTTTGGATCACGTGTTGGACTCGTGATCGACAGCTATTTCCCTCCTGGAAGAGAGCTCAGAGCTCGTAGGTCCGATCTATGGGTAATGCTATGACCTTGCACACACACACACACACACAACTCCCCGCCCACGAGAGTCAGAGTAACGACCCGAAGCGCAGTGGTACCGAAATAATTCCGGCCCTGGGCAGGATTCGAACCATGAGCTGCGGGCAACTATTGTGGCAGCTCAGTGCTCTACCAACTACGCTACCGAGTGTGTGTGTGTGTGTGTGTGTGTGTGTGTGCGTGCGTGTGTGTGTGTGTGTGTGTGTGTGTGTGTGTGTGTGTGTGTGTGTGTGTGTGTGTGTGTGTGTGTGTGTGTGTGTGTGTGTGTGTGTGTGTGTGTGTGTGCGTGTGTGTGTATACATATATATACATATATATATATATATATATATATATATATATATATATATATATGTATATATTGCCACAGCCTGTGGCCCTTCTGTCTTTTGAGGTATAAGAAACTAGAGGTATCATGTCGACGTATGTCTTTATTGCTAGACTTCTAATAGAATACGAGGCATTAGGGCTTATTTCGTGCTTCTACAGACTATGGCCTCTGTAATTACATTGATAAATCAATTTACCAATTTCAACAATTTACATTCTAACAGTTTTGAACACTTCAGTTACACCATGATTCCCTACATTTACATAGCTTCACTTAGCACTAGCATAACTGAAACTTACCATGATTATTTAGCTGCCATGGCTCTTTTTATAACTCGCTGCCTACTATTCTCATTCAAGCATGATCTGAGAAACCATATCAATCATTAATAATGTGACTTCTTCAAATCAATGATTTTCACGTACCATACTATATTGAAATTATATTCTCACTCAATGCTCACCAATAAGAAAAGGTTCCCTTCTGCCTTGCCAACGTATTTTTTCTCCCCGTGACAGACCACTACAAAAAGGAACACCTTTAGGTGGTATCTAGCGAAGTAGTCAACGTCACCATTCTGTGTATTCAAAGGCTATCAATTCCAGTACTTTATGGTTACCCCTACATATCCTCCATGGTTCACAATTTGACAATACTCAACAATACTTTATTGTCTCCAATACAACATATTGTCATCGTACAGTAACACATTTCCATAACATGCACTTTGCACTACTTACTCGCGCGGAGCAATACGACACGGCGGAGTTGACTTGTCCATATTTAATGAAGTTTTTGTGTTCCTTTAATCTTGTGGACAAACCCCTGCCAGTTTGGCCCCAATAGACATCACCACAGTCTTTACAAGGCAATTTATATACCCCGGAGTTATAGTCCACGTTATTCCCCCGATGTACATGTATTACCTTTCTAAAAATACTATTTGGATAATTGTAAATCCGCCGTGTTCCTTCATGCCAGCCAAAAAAACACAGAATGGATTTGGGTAATGAAGCAATTATTTCTAAATCACATTGTAGTTTTCGTAGGAAAATTGTAGAATCTTCCTTAATAAAACATTATCCTAACTTCAATACCTGAAAAGGTCAGTGGCCCCCAGATTGCATTACGAGGATAGCAGTCAATAAATTAATGTCAAGAGCGGTCGGACAAAATACCACCAACTGTCCTTCCTTGACCCAACCATATCAAGGCCATCCCCTTTTCTGTTCCCCCTCACTACCTCATTTATATCTGTACTCTAACTTCTTGTAACCATTCTGCTGAAGAGGGCTACAGATAGTAGTCGAAATATACAGTTTTTCCTGTACTTCCGACATTATTTCTCCGATAGTGGGTTTAAAGTGAACATATTTATATGTATGTATATATATATATATATATATATATATATATATATATATATATATATATATGTGTATATATATATATATATATATATGTATATATATACATATTTATATATAAATATATATATATATATATATATATATATATATATATATATATATATGCAAAATAACCACAGGAGAAAGGAAACTTGTAGACAGTAAGTACTTTCGTATATTACATCTTCAGACTAAATGACAGAGATACAGAGTTGGGTTTAAATATAAATGTCAGGTGCAACCATAGGGGGGAAGGGGGGAGACAACACAATGTGAAGATGGGGGATGACCTTACCCCTATCGACCTGACCAACACATAAGGCTCAATCTGGCGGAAAGATCTCGGTGACCATTTGGGTTACCAATTTATCACATTTAAAATTACCATAGCTTAAGTTTATATTTTTGTCAAACGTGCCTGATATTAAGCAGGATTCTATTATATTTCTTTCTTGTGGGCTTTTTCTTTTAGCTAAAATTGTTGCCTTAGACCAATCAATATGATGGTTGTATAATGCTTTATGTTGGAATAACGCATTATTTTCCTCTGCAGATCTCACACTATATTTATGTTGGGAAATCCTTGTTTCCAAGTTTTTCCCAGTTTGTCCAATATAGAATTTATTACAATCTTGGCAAGGAATTTTATAGACCACACCGTTGTTGTTAGGAGGGCTGTTCTTAATAGTTTTATTAATGGTGTGGTCATATTTAAAAGCTACTTTTATATCCAATTTTTTGAGTAGTTTAACAATACTAAGAAAATTTTCATGAAAAGGAAGAACAGCTTAATACACTTGTTCTTCCTTTTCATGAAAATTTTCTTAGTGTTGTTAAACTACTCAAAAAATTAGATATCAAAATAGCTTTTAAATATGACCACACCATTAAGAAAACTTTAATTAAGAACAGCCCTCCTAACAACAACGGTGTGGTCTATAAAATTCCTTGCCAAGATTGTAATAAATTCTATATTGGAAAAACTGGGAAAAACTTGGAAACAAGGATTTCCCAACATAAATATAGTGTGAGATCTGCCCAAGAAAATAATGCGTTATTCCAACATAAAGCATTATACAACCATCATATTGATTGGTCTAAGGCAGGGATGGGGAACCTTTTTGTGCATGAAGGCCACCTTACAATTCATCCTCCCACATAGAGGCCGCACTGAACTTTTTTTTTTTTCAACTATTTTATCCCTTTTCAGGGGACGGTGTAAGTTTTCCACCCCCTTCCCTAAAAATTCAGTTTAAAAATATTTTTCTAATTTTAGAAATATACATATGTATAAAAAATTTGAATTATTTTCTACCCATTTTTTAAATTTCGAGGTGGGTGCAGAAGTTGCACTTGACCTTTTTTTTTTATTATACCCTTTTTATGAATTTAAATTCAAAGCAATTTAGAAATGCAAAAATTGCTTATAGATATTTAATGAGACAAAAAATACTAAGCAAAAAAAAATTGCATAAAATGTAATTATGAAATGAAGATTCAAAAGCTTTCGTCTATGTGTGTGGTGTATATTATAAGTTTCAGGTGTATAATGATTTCAGACTTAGAAAATATTCAAGGTCTTTAAAAAAAAAATAACATGTATATCAAAGGCCGCAGAAGGCCGCACTTGATGGCCCGGAAGGCCGCAGGTTCCCCACCTCTGGTCTAAGGCAACAATTTTAGCTAAAGGAAAAAGCCTACAAGAAAGAAATGTAATAGAATCCTGCTTAATATCAGGCACGTTTGACAAAAATATAAACTTAAGATATGGTAATTTTAAATATGATAAATTGGTAACCCAAATGGTCACCGAGATCTTTCCGCCAGATTGAGCTTTATGTGTTGGTCAGGTCGATAGGGGTAAGGTTATCCCCCATCCTCACATTGTGTTGTCTCCCCCCTTCCCCCCTATGGCTGCACCTGATACTTATATTTAAACCCAACTCTGTATCTCTGTCATTTAGTCGGAAGATGTAATATACGAAAGTACTTACTGTCAACACGTTTCCTTTCTCCTGTGGTTATTTTGCATTTTGTATCACGGTGATGTGATTGCATATATATATATATGTATGTATATATATATATATATATATATATGTGTGTGTGTGTGTGTGTATATATATATATATATATATATATATATATATATATATATATATATATATATATATGCATTAGGGTGTTTCTATTTTCTTATCACTTTACTCGCCCTATCGGTTCTATTCATCTGACAGTCCTGTATGCAAAATTTCAGATATAATGAATTAAATTTGCAGGTTACGCACTTCTATTACCTTAAATTTTGCAAACTTAACGAAACGAATATATTTTACAAAGGATTACAAAGGCGGAGCATACCGACAGGAGACCTTTTGATCCATGTCTAGGTCGGATGCGAAAAAAATCATAGTAATAATAAATTAATAAATAAAAACTATAATGTAAATAACAAATAAAATACATAAATAAATGCATAGGTATAGTTAGATAATAAACAAACAGGTAAATAGTAAATAATGATAAATTGACATATAACTAATAATAAATGAAAATCAAACAGACAAATGATAACAAAACAAAAACAAATAGTATAAAATAAATTATAATCATTACAGCATCTTGCTTAGGTGATTATCTAAATGATTTTAAAGCTTCGAACTGAACTACATTGCACTACCTGTGCAGGAAGTTTATTCCATTCATTAACTACACGGTTGGCAAAGTTGTTTCTACCCACTTCCAAATTGAATCGATTTCCGGACAGTTTGAGACCATTGTTTCTTATCTGATTCTCATTCAGTGTGAAAATTTGGTCACTTTTGATGTTGTCAATTCCTTTAGAATTTTAAAGACCTGTATCAAGTCACCTCTGAGTCTAAGCTTTTTTTAGGGAAAACAGATTCATATGTTTTAGTCGATTTTCGTATAATTTATTTTTGATGTTTGGAATCAGTCTTGTGGCTCGCCGTTGTACTTTTTCCAGTCTGTCAATGTCTTTAATGAGATTCGGTGACCATACGGAAACAGCATATTCCAAATGTGGACGAACTAACGATTTATATAGCTTGTTAATGAGTGATGGACTTTTGAAATCAAAAGATCGCGCAATCAGTTCTAGAATCTTATTTGCTTTCTCAGAGGCTGAAATAAACTGTTTGGATGATTTGGGATCGTTACTGATAATTACGCCGAGATCTTTTTCACTATTCACTTTTGTTAACGAATTTCCGAATAACTTGTAATCGTACTTACTGTTATTTTTACCTATGTGCATTACCTTACATTTACTTGTGTTAAATTTTGAGCCACTTTCCAGACCATTGCTGTGATTTATCTAAATCTTCTTGAATATCTAATTGGTTTAAGTGATCATTTGCCATTGCGTACAGTTTTGTATCATCAGCAAATTTGGAAACAGTAGATTTTAGTCCATTTATATACACTATGAATAGAAGTGGGCCAAGAACGGAACCCTGAGGAACTTTACTTGCAACATTTTTCCATCTAGAAGTTTTTCCATTTAAAACAACTCTCTGTTTTCGATTAATCAACCAATTACTAGTCCAACTTAATAGGCTACCACTTATTCCATGTGAAGCTAATTCAGTAAGTAGTCTTTCGTGTGGGACGATATCAAAAGCTTTTGCAAAGTCTAGATATATTACATCTATATTGTTTCTTTTGTCATAATTCGAGATAACTGTGTTGTAGAATTCGAGTAAGTTAGTCACGCAAGAACGTTTCCGTCTGAAACCATGATGGCTATCATTTATCAAACGGTTACTTTCTAAATGATGTTCGATAGCATCTCTGATGATTGAAGTCAAACTTATAGGCCTATAGTTATTTGGTTTCTTTTTGTCACCTTTTTTTAATATGGGAGTAACGTTAGCTAGCTTCTATTCTCTTGGGACATCTCCGGATATGATGGATTTCTTGAAAATAATCTCTAATGAAACAACAATCTCATTTTTCATTTCCTTTAAGATTCTTGGATGCCAACCGTCAGGCCCTGGTGTTTTATTAACTTTGAGTTTCTCTATACACCTTTTAATTTTTCTTTTGTTATATTTACCGTAGTGAGTAAATTTACCCTAGACTTTTCACAGGTTTCAGTTTGGAGTTCACTTTGAGGTGTTTCGTTTACGAATACCGAGCTAATATAATTGTTTAAATCATTACACATTCCTTCATTTGAATATTCAAGTTGACCGTCAGCAGATAATAGTGGACCAATGTGATTCCTAACAACCTTTTTATCTCTAATGTAACTATAGAATTCTTTGGGATTCTATTTGGATTTATCAGCGATATTAATTTCGTATTGTCGTTTCCTTTTCATTTTTATTGTTTTTTTTTTAAATCTCTCTGTATTGATACATAACTTTCATAGTCATTAGATTCACCCGAGCACTTATATTTCTTATAAGCCTGTCTCTTTTTAGCAATACTTTTTTCAGTTTCTTTGTCGAGCCACTTTGGGCGAGCCTGATTTGTGGGACGTCTGTCTTCAGGTCTTTCGCTTAGAATTGCCTCCCAATCTGTAAGCTGAAGCTCCTGACGTAGTCCTATGAACTGAGCTTTACTGAAATCGGGTATTTTAGAAACATAAGTATCTATACTAAAATTGTTTAGGAGTTTCAATCTCAGTTGTGATCGCTATTTGCAACAGTTTCACCGACTTCTACATCAGTTACCATGCTTTTGCGGCTAGTGATCAATAAATCGAGTAAGTTTCCATATCTTGTGGGCTCTTTTACATGCTGAATTAAGTGATTGTCACCAAGAAAATCAGTCAAGCGACTACCTATATGGCCATGTTCAAGGTTCATCCAATCAATGTCAGTAAAACTTAAATCTCCCATTATCAATAAATCCCGGTTGCAGAAACTAGACAGTTCTTGAAATAACAGTTTGTCGTCTGTTAGTGATAAAGCCTTTGGCCTATATATTACACCTACATCAATTTTTTTGTCCATTTGTTTGGGTTAACTCAACCCACAAACTATCATATGCATCCTGTTTCACTTTCTCTAAAATACAAGCATGGACATTGTTTTTAACGTACAACAGAGCACCCCCACCTTTCTTGTGGTTTCTATCCTGATGAAAGTGTTTAAATCCCGCAATATTAAATTCAGCTCCGAACTCTGTACCATTTATCCATGTCTCGGTTATTCCTATCATGTCGAGATTTTCGCTTTTGACATACGCCTGTATTTCTTGAAATTTGCTCCTAATAATACGAGCATTAAAGTACATGGTTTTAAGGAACTCGTGATTATTTCTTTTTGACATATTTTGAGTTTCAATATCATGTCTGACATTATAATTTTGTTTTTTATTAACACCTTGCTCTATATTATTATTTGGGCCTTCATTGAGATTCAATGCCTCATTAACATTTCTCCCATCAAAATTAACATTTCTCCCGTCACGGACATCTGATCGCTCACGGTCATCCGATCTCTTTTGTACAATTTGCCCCCCTACGTCACCGCGATTCACACCAGCTTTTCGTCGTTTATTGACATTATGTCCGGCATCCCTTCCTAAAATTATATTATGTCCTCCGGTGACATTATATCCTACCGTGATATTTTTTCCTCCACAATAATTACATCCCATCGTGATCTTTTGTCTTCCACTGTTATTACATCCCATCGTGATATTTTGGCCTTCACTGACATTCTGTCCGGCATCCCTTCCTAAAATTATATTTTGTCCTCCACTGACATTATATCCTACCGTGATATTTTCTCCTACAGTATCATTACATCCCATCGTGATATTTTGTTCTCCACTATCATTACATCCCATCGTGATATTTTGTCCTTCTCTGGCATTACATCCCATCGTGACATTTTGTCCTTTGACATTACATCCTAATGTAACATTTCGTCCTCTACCGACATTATATCCTAAAATTATATTTTGTCCTATACTGGCATATTGTTCTACTCTGTTTTCCTAAGTACACTCTACTTCCCCTTCCCTTTGGGCTTCTACCCCAAAAAAAGGAACTAGTTCATTACAAACTCCCACAATGAGGTTTGTAAGAACATCTTTGCCTCTGCGGGTAAGGTGGATCCCATCAGAAGCGTAAAGGTCATGATGCCTGGAAAAGAGATACCAAGGATCAAGAAAGTGGTATCCCAATAGTGTGCACAATATTTGAATGGTATTAATTTCCCCATCAACTTTTATGAATTTGAATTCTTGGAAATATTGTTTTCATGACTACATGAAATACGTTTATTATTACCTTTTATGTGAACTTGAATATATATTCTATAGTGTGCAACATAGAAATATTACTCGACTGTTTTCAGTTTTGTTAGACATCCCCTGCACGTCAATATAATCCACGATATGAATGAACCACTCTAATGGATATATATATATATATACATATATATATATATATATGTATATATATATATATACATATATGTGTATATATATATATATATATATATATATATATATATATATATAAATACATGTGTATATATATATATATATATACACACACACTCATATATATATATATATATATATATATATATATGTATATATATAATGTATGAATATATATATATATGTATATATAATGTATATATGTATATATATATATATATATATATGTATATATATATATATATGTATATATACATATATATATATATATATATATATATATATATATATATATATATATATATATATACAGTCGTACCTCGGTACTCGACCATAATCCGTTCTGAGGTGGTGGTCGAGCACCGATTTGTTCGAACACCGAAACCAATTTTCCCATAAGAAATAATGGAAAGTATTTTAATCCGTTCTTACCATTAAGAAAAATACCTAAAATATTATAAGAACGTGTATCTAAACAACAATGAAGATGTAAATGTGCACAAGCAGTACATGATAAAGATAAATAAAGCATTATAAACCATTTTGTATAATTTACTTACGTTTTGGAGAGTGGTTGATGGCATACAGGAATGGATGTGGAGAGGACGGGAGGGAGGGTTACTCCTTGGAAGGGGAATCCCCTTCCATGATGACGCTAGGTAACGCGCCTTCAGGGGTTTTCTCCCTTCTCTCTCTCTTCCGTGGAGGTGAATCTGGCTGGGCAGTAGCCTTCCTCTTTTCTTTAAGAAGGAACCTGTCCATTGTCAGTTGCTTCTGCCTTTTCTGCACTATTTTTCGGAAGTGCGCCATAACAGTGTCATTGAAAATTATCACAGCACGGTTACTGACTGCTGTATCAGGATGGTATTTTTCAACAAACGCCTGCAACTCACCCCACTTAGCACACATGTCATTGATCACTGCACTGGAAGCCTCCTCTCTTACATCCTCATCTTCTGAGGATTCCTGCTCCTGAACCAAATCTTGCTGCTGCTGTTGTTGCAGGTACAATAACTCTTCTGTGGTCAACTCAGAAGAGTGGCCTTCCACAAGCTCATCGATGTCCTCCCTGTTGACCTCAATGCCCATACTTCTTCCCATGGAAAGAATGTCCTCCATGACAGCATTTTCTTCAGTAGTACATGTACCAGCAGGAATAACAGCAGCAGTGCTTGGACCAGCCTCATACTGGAAACCCTCGAAGTCCCTCTCAGGTACACACTCAGGCCAAAGTTTTCGCCATGCAGAGTTTAATGTCCTATAAGTGACGTTACCCCAAGCTTGGTCTATTATGTTAACACAATTGAGGATATTAAAGTGATCCTTCCAAAATTCTCTAAGGGTCAACTGGGTATCACATGTCACATCAAAACACTTTCGGAAGAGGGCCTTGGTGTACAGTTTTTTAAAGTTAGCAATTACCTGTTGGTCCATAGGCTGGAGTAAGGGAGTAGTATTGGGGGGCAAGAACTTCACCTTGGTGAAACTGTATTCATCTGTTAAGTCATCCTCTAGACCTGGAGGGTGTGCAGGGGCATTGTCCATCACTAAAAGGCATTTTAATGGCAACTTCTTTTCTATGAGGTATGCCTTAACTTGGGGAGCAAACACTTCATGGATCCATTCAGTAAAAAATTGTCTTGTGACCCACGACTTAGTGTTAGCTCGCCACATAACTGGTAACTTAGTTTTTATGATGTTATTTCTCTTGAATACACGGGGATTGTCTGAATGATACACTAATAAGGGCTTGATCTTACAGTCTCCACTAGCATTGGCACACAATAACAGCGTTAGCCTGTCCTTCATAGGCTTGTGACCAGGCATTTTTGTCTCCTCCTTTGTGATGTACGTATTGGCCGGCATTTTCTTCCAAAACAGGCCGGTCTCGTCACAGTTAAACACTTGTTCAGGAACATACTCTTCAGCCTTGATGGTCTCGCTGAATTCTGTAACATATTTCTCAGCCGCTGCTTTGTCCGAACTGGCTGCCTCCCCATGCCTGGTAACTCTATGAATTCCCGTTCTATGTCTAAATTTTTCAAACCATCCCCTGCTTGCCTTGAAAGTAAATGAACTAGCACTTTCACCTCCAGTAGTTTTCAATAGATCTTCGTAAATTTGAAGAGCTTTTTCGCAGATGAGAGCTTCACTAATGCTGTCCCCTGCCAACATCTTTTCCTTGGTGAAGATAAGAATCAACTTCTCCATTTCTTCCATTATCTGAGGCCTTTGATTACTAATTGCTGTCACTCCCATTGCAACATCAGCTTTCTTTAACACTTCCTTATGCTTCAAGATAGTGGAAATGGTTGACTTTGCCATTTCGTACTGCGACGCGAGGTCGGACACTCGTACACCACTTTCATATTTTGCTATAATTTCCTTCTTCAGTTCAATAGTGGTCCTCACTGTTTTCCTCTTTGCCTTCCCCTTATCACTGTCTTTCTTTGGACCCATTATTAAGGGCTAGAGCAACACGAAAAAGTTTAAATCTGGGAAGAAATACTCGAACAAACTGCGTACGTCTTACTCCGCTGTCGGTCTGAGTCGAACTGACGCTTACCCGCTGTTCGAGCTAGTCGAGTACCGAAAATCTGTTCGAGGTCCGATGCATTTTCTACTCGAACTTTTTGGTCGAGCACCGATTTGGTCGAGTATAGAGGCGGTCGAGTACCGAGGTACGACTGTACATATATATATATATATATATACATATATATATGTATATATATATATATATATATATATATATATATATGAAGAGGAGAACAGGGGTGGAAAGGGAGCTGGGAGATAGGGTTGATGA
>NC_134782.1:82570575-82578075 GCF_046742065.1 Oratosquilla oratoria | reverse complement strand
CCCCAGAGTTTTCACAGGTTTCAGTTTGGAATTCACTTTGAGGTGTTTCGTTTACGAATACCGAGCTAAAATAATTGTTTAAGATATTACACATTCCTTCATTTGAATATTCAAGTTGACCGTCAGCAGATAATAGTGGACCAATGTGATTCCTAACAACCTTTTTATCTCTAATGTAACTATAGAATTCTTTGGGATTCTATTTGGATTTATCAGCGATGTTCATTTCGTATTGTCGTTTTCTTTTTCTTATTGTCTTTTTTAAATCTCTCTGTATTGATACATAACTTTCATAGTCATTAGATGCACCCGAGCACTTATATTTCTTATAAGCCTGTCTCTTTTTAGCAATACTTTTTTCAGTTTCCCCAAACTCGCATTGTTTCTACATATCTTTCTTGAGTAATTAATAACCTTGGGCCTTCGGAGTTATCCCTACGCTTCGTTTCCTCGTCAGATAACCAATCTCCACCATTTCTTCTTTAATTCAGTATACTACCATCAACACCTGCTTTGATAGAAAATGGCTTATTTCACTAGTTTCCACCGTACTGATATTTCCTTGTATGATAATTTCCTTCATACTTGCATCAGCTTATCTCTCCTGTCATTCTTCATGCACCCGCAAGCCAACATACTTCACGATTAAGCTTTGACCCACGCTTCAGTTCTCACAACGTCATTATGACTTTTATGTCGAGTACGTGATATATTTTCCTGTGTAGTGATTTATCTAATAGTTTGGTTATTACCTTGAACAGACAAAAAATAAATGTCAGACAAAAATTTTGAATTTGATATCATGAAACACTCTGGGTGGGTCTTTTGCTCGTAACTGTATCTCTTCCTTACTCATTCCTTCATTATTATCATCATCATACTTCCCTCTCCAAAGACATCTGAACTCTATCTTCTCCACCTTAACAAATTTTACCTTCATTTTAAACTTGAAACGGCAGGAATGGGGATCTCTCCCAGCTGAATAAAATTACCTGGCGCATCCAGAAAAAAAATAGATCAATAGATATGATCACTAAATTCACAACTTAATTGAGATAAGTTATACTCTTTTAATGACGGGAGTCTCCTAGTTTATATAATCGACTGACGACAGTCATAATAAATACATAAGAACCCGTATCACCGTCTACTGGATTAGGCACTTCTGCAGCCATTTCCTTTCCTTGGTGTCGTATACATTTCCTCTCATTTCCTCATATGTATATTCACCCTCATATCCCCTTTTCAAACATTTCCATTTTTCACTAGTCTCTGTATTTTTTCCTCCGTCTCCAATCATATAACGAATAGTTATTGTGACATCATGCATCTCTGTCTGCTCTTGTCTACATGTTTCAAAGAGCGGTCGTCTTGCTCACGTAGGAATAAGACGAAAAACAACAGGACCAAGAAATTATTCATTCAAAATTATGTGTTCATACAGGGTAGGGTGTCTGAAAATTCCCTTTTAGAAAGAGTTCAAATGATAAATTGATGAAAGAATGTTAGGGGAAGGGTGTTCCAGAGCCTTCCAGTGGAACGAAAGAGTGCATTGACTGACACATATTGTCTTACATGCTCCTCATATACTTCAGGTGCTTCTCTTCCAAGACTTTTTTTTCACACTATGACGCCCGCGGCTGGAGGTGAGAAGTTAATAAAGATGGATGAATCAATGATTGTTCAAATCCCGCCAAGAAATAAATGTGTGGTGGCAGTAAGGGCATCATGCGATCTTAAATCCACCGACCCCCCTCTGACAAGGGCATCAGTGACCAGCCAACTCACAATAACTTGAAAAAAAAAGTATACTAAAGGTGAATTATTTTCTGAAAAGATCTAAAATAACCCAGTTATTCTTAACTCATTTTTCTGACCTGAGTCCCACTTGAAGGATTAAATTTCAGTTATCATTTTTTTTTTTTTAACCAAAGAAGAATGCCGGGCAGAAAGGGCTTAATCATAGCCCCATTCGAACAACCCTCATCCTTATCTGGTGGCCCTTTTCCTTGCATCCCAGGTCTCCATCTCATTCATTTCACCAGCACCCTTTGGATAACGAAGAAGCTATAGTGTCTCTCAATTATAGTCCCTCCTGAGTATTACAGCCTCCTTCCGTGCCAGTTGGCACAGTTCCTTTCACTCGGGCTGCCGCCAAACTATATTATTCATGTTCATGCCCTTTATTCACGGAAAGCAAAGGGCTAGGGCTAAAAATGCGGCTTTCCCTAATCTAAGAAAAATATTTGCCAGGCACAAAGAATCCCGCCCGGCAGAAGTTGTGCTGAAGTTTAGTACCGAATTCCCCAACCATAATGTAAACCATCTACTACTTTCTTGTTAATGATACTATGTACACCTAACTGCAAACGTTTTCATGTTAGAGCCCTCTACATAAGTGTGACCTTTAATTCGACATTTCAAGATCATTCTAGGTCAAATTATGCATATATCGCTACCCTGGTGTATGGTATATCTGAGAAAGAATACAACGACTCTTTTGCTTCTCGTTTAAGGAAAATTAGAAATTATTTCAGGAAAATAGAATATATATATATGTGTGTGTGTGTGTGTGTGTGTGTGTGTGTGTGTGTGTGTGTGTGTGTGTGTGTGTGTGTGTGTGTGTGCGTGCGTGTGTGTGTGTGTGTGTGTGTGTGTGTGTGTGTGTGTGTGTGTGTGTGTGTGTGAGTGTGTGTGTGTGTTTTACCTAGTTGTATTTATCGGGAAGGGGAGCTATGCTCGTGATGTCCCGTCTTCATATTTCATTTTATCTAGACTGTTTTTAAATTCGTGTATCGCTTTTACACAGACCACATTCTCTATTATCCTGTTGGGAAAGGTTTTTTTTTTTTTTTTTTTTTTTTTTTTTTTTTTTTTTTTTTTTTTTTTTTTTTTTTTTTTTAGGTCTCTCCTATAAATGTCTTTCTTGATTTTCTTTCCGTGTCCTCTTGTATCTCTGCTATCCCATTTTATTAATCCTCTCTATTAATAGTTTCTATGCCTTTCATGATTCTATAAATAGTTATCAAGTCTCCTCTCTCTTTTCTTTGCTCTAGTGTCTGTAGCTCAAGTTTTGCTAGTCTCTTCATATGATAGTTCTAAGAGTGTTGGTGCCAATTTTATAATTGTTCTTTGTATTCTTTCAAGTTCTGTTATACATTTTTTTGTACTTAGTGACCACGTCATCGCTGCGTACTCCAATCTTGGTCTTATCAAAGTGAACAGTATTTTCTTCACCATTTCTTTGTCCAGGTATGTAAATGCCACTTTGATTGATCTTATTAAGTTATAAGTTTCTCCAAAAATTTTGTTTATATGTTTCTCAGGGGACATACTATACAAAATAATGACTCCCAGGTCCTTCTCATTTTCTACTTTTTTAATTTCTTCCTCTCCCAATTGATATGATCCCTCTATTCTTTTTTGGCTTCTTCCAAGTTCCATTATACTACACTTCTTAATATTGAATTCCATCTCCCACTTCCTACTCCATTCCCATACTTTATTGAGATCACTCTGTAGCGACTCACTATCTTCTACAGTGTTCACTTTTTCAACAATTTTGCATCGTCCGCAAAGAAGCTCATATAACTTTCAATTCCTTTATCCATATCATTAATATATATATATATATATATATATATATATATATATATATATATATATATATATATATATATATATATATATATACAATTGGTATTATCCTGGATACAGTCTATAGATCTAGCCAGGACCCCCTCCCAATCCCTGAAGTTTTATTAAAAGAGATGCTATCTGCTTGTACTATGGAGGCCCCTTTCCTTTCTCATAGAGGGGAGCTCTTCCGCCAGGTTGATGGTGTCGCTATGGGATCTCCTCTTGGTGTTCTTTTCGCCAATATGTACATGGCTGCAGTTGAATCAAGGACCTTCAATAATCACCGGAAGCCGAAGATCTACGCTAGGTATATTGATGATATTTTTATTACCACCAAAGAAAGTGACGATGCTGAGAAGCTAGCTAACGCCCTTCAAGCCAATTCAGTCCTCAATTTCACTATTGAAAGTAGTAATAATAAGACCCTTCCCTTCCTTGACGTCCTTGTTGAGAGGAATTCGAACCATTACGCGACATCTGTCTACACGAAAGCCACCAACGTAGGACGCTGCCTAAATGCAAGGGGAGAATGCCCAGACTCCTACAAGAGGTCTGTTGTTGGGGCATACGTGAGAAGAACCTTTTCCCACTGCAATACGTGGAAGGCCGTCCACACCGAACTGGAGCGTGTAAGGCAGATGCTAACTAATAATGGTTTCTCTTGTGATCTCATTGAGGATGTTATAAGGAGGAATATGGAAGAATTCCACACACTAACCCAGACCACTGACGATAAAAAGAAACATATTACACTTTATCATAAAATAGACTATGGAACGGCCTACAGACAGGAAGTAGACACTCTCCGAAGGATTATCAACGATGGAGTTGTACCAAAAGAACCCTACGAGAGAGTTTTGCTGAGTCTCCAGCCGTCCCAATCTGGTAGCCTCCTTAATAATGAAAAATAACTCCACCCCTGCAGGACCCAAGGAATCGAAAACCGGCGTAGTCTACAAATTTAAATGCTCTGAAGAGGCATGCAAGCCCCTCGACATGAGCTACGTCGGACACACGATGACCACCTTAAGAAGGCGACTGCTAGCACACCGAAATAACGGAGCTATTAACCAGCATTACATTGACATACATGACAAGAAGCCACGTTTGGAAGACCTCATCAGGGACACCGAAATTATTCACACAGACTCTAATTACGGACGCTTAATAATTGACGAGACAGTTAGTATTACTTTACAGCAGCCTACATTAAACGTCCAGAAGTCATCGGATCATGTCCTCCCTTCCAATAGAAAAAACAGACTCGCACACCGTGACATTTGCCCACTGGAAGTTCCAAGACGACAAGACGTGACATTAGCTCCCCGTAGGTCCCGGCGAGAGGGTGCATCTAGACATTTGCTCACCGGAAGTGACAACCCGACAAGACGCGACATAAGCCCATCATTGGACTAGGGCCCCCCTCCTGGCCCCGCCCACCCGCATATTCCCACCAATCATTTTCCACCATTTCTATTTCTTCTCTGTTGTTTGTACGGCCCACGGGCCTTTATATTCTAATGTTTTTCACATTTGTAATCAGTTTTACCCTGAAGACGACCATGTGAAATGGTTGAAACAGCTGTCGGTATAAAATGGAAAACCACTTTGACGACTTTCGTACTTTCCTCCAGAGTTTGAACCATGAAGAGAGAATGATACTTAGAAAGTTAGAGAAATGTTCTCTAAAAATCATTGATGCCACTTGTGCTTTAGCATATATATATATATATATATATATATATATATATATATATATATATATATATATGTGTGTGTGTGTGTATATATATATATATATATATATATATATATATATATATATATATCAAACATTATTGGGGCCAAAACTATTCCTTGTGGAACTCCACTAATCACTTCATCCCAATTAGAATGTTTGTCTCTTATCACCACTCTTATTTTTCTTTCATGCAAGAAGTCTTCCATCCACTTCAGCAGTTTGCCCTCTATTCCTCCTGCAGTTTCTAAAATATTTAGCAATTTCTTATGTGGCACCTTATCAAAAGCTTTTTACAGGTCTAGAAATTCACAATCAGCCCATCCATCTCTTTATTGTATTACATCTATTTGCCTTGAATAGAAACACATTAAGTTTGTGACGCATGGTCGTTCTTGTCTGAATCCAAATTGCCTTGGATTTAGTACGTTTTTTTTTTTTCAAATGCCTTACCCATTTAATTTTGATAATTCTTTCACAATTTTTAGCTATCGTACTTATAAGAGAGACCGGTCTATAGTAAGTAGGGTTTTCCTTGTTTCCCCCTTTATATATTGGCACTATATTTGCTCTTTTCCAATCTTCTGGAATCTATCCCTCTTTCAATAAACTGCTTATTAGACTATGTATTTTGGCTGTTAGTTCATTACTGCATTCTCTCATAATCCAGTTTGCCATTTCATCTGGTCCATGTGATTTTCTGACATCGAGATTACTCAAGTGATTCATTATTTCATTCCTTGTTACTTCTCTTTCATAGGGGGGACTTTCTACTCCCATTCGATATCTCTAGGTTGTATGTTCTCCCTCGTAAACACCGATTTAAAATGCTTGTTCATAATTTCTGCCATTTCTATTTCCTCTGTGTATTCAACTCATCCTTGTCGTAGTTTTTCTAGTTCTTGTTTGTTTTTCAGTTTGTTGTTTACAAATCTATAAAATAGTTTTGGTTGATCTTTACATTTTTCTATGACATCTTTTTCGTATTTTGTCTTTTCTTCTCTGCGCACTTGTACATATTCCTTTCTATAACTAGTATATATTTTCCATTTTTCAGGTCTTTTGTCTTTTTCCATTTTATCCAATATCCCTTTTGTCTTTTAACTCCCTACATATTTTGTTGTACCAGTACTTTACATATTCTTTTTCTTGTTTTTGTCCTGGAACAGACTTTTCCACTCCTTTTTATTATTTTTTTTTCAAAATATTCCATTTCTCTTCTACTGTTGTTTTCTCCGTGTGTATCCTTTCCCAGTCTGCTCTTTGAAAGAGTTCTCTTATTTTATCAAAATTTGTTTTTACATACATCAATCTTCTCTTTCTATATTGTTCGTTTTTTTCGATGTATTTTTCCTCATTTACTTCCAGTTCAACCAATATGTGGTCACTTTTACTTATTGGCGTCTTATATTTAATCTTGTCCACTATTTCGGATTCTGATGTGATTATTAGGTCCAGTCTCGATGGTTCTTCCTCATTTCTATACCTAGCATTCTCTTGTATCCATTGTGTCATTGTATGTTCTATAATCATATCAAGTAGTACATTTCCCCATAGGTCGTCTCCATCCTTTACTGTCATCTCTTCCCAGCAGATTTCGTTACAATTAAAATCACCCATTATAACTATTCTTCCTCCATCTTCCATTATCTTATTTAGTGGTATCCTTTGTGTTCTCTCTCTTCCCACGAAGCCGTTTTAGGAGGCACATAATTTATTACAAACTTCCTGCTCTTCCCATCCTTGTCCTCCACTTTCATCGTAATCATCTCTATTCTTTCCATATGTGACATTCTTCACATTTATATCCATCTTAGTCAGGAACATAACTCCACCCCCAATTATATGCACCATGTCCTACACTGTTGGGTAGTAGTGAACCTTTCAATTTTGTCTCTACAATTCCCATTATGTCCAGTTCTTTTTCCTTCAGGTAATCATTCAGTTCGTTCAAGCCTGTTATTAATCCATCTATGTTTGTGTAAGACACTTTTAATTTTCTGCTACTTCCATCGTGTTTTCTGTTTCCTTTCCGTTTTTCTCTACTATGAAGCATTTCCTCACTTTCATATTCACTACTCTCCATTAAAATTTCTCTTTTTCTGACTCTGTTCTTTTCTCGA
>NC_134782.1:82555575-82558075 GCF_046742065.1 Oratosquilla oratoria | reverse complement strand
AAAGTAAATAATATATTAGAAGTAGTTCAAGAAGATGAACCTGAAAAGGAAAACAAATAGAAGAAATATATAGGCTTGGGAAATATAATACAAATAAGACCAGACCAATTAAGGTTAAATTCAGGTCAACAACGACAGCAGAGAATATCTTGGCAAAAACAGGGAAACTAGCAGACAGTGAGCAACATAAAAAGGTATGGATAGAAAGAGAAATGAATAAAGAGGAAGGAGAGGAGGAGAAATCAAAAAGACTAGAAGCTAAGGGTAAAAAAACGAGAAAAAAACAAAGACAGAAAAAGATAAATTCTATTGGAAAGCAGTGAATATGAAAGTGAGGAAATGGTTCATAGCAGAGAAAAACGGAAGGGAAACAGAAAACACGATGGAAGTAGCAGAAAATTAAAAGTGTCTTACACAAACATAGAAGGATTAATAACAGGCTTGAACGAACTGAATGATTACCTGAAGGAAAAAGAAACAGACATAATGGGAATTGTAGAGACAAAATTGAAAGGTCCACTACCACCCAACAGTGTAGGATATGGAGCATATAATTGTTGGATTAGAAACAAAGAGGCAAAACAAGGGGTGGAGTTATGTTCCTGATTAAGAAGGATATAAATGTGAGGAATGTCACATATGAAAAGAATAGAGTAGAGATGATTATGATGGAAGTGGAGGACAAGGATGGGAAGAGCAGGAAGTTTGTAGTAAATTATGTGCCTCCTAAAACGGCTTCGTGAGAAGGGAGAGAACACAAAAATATGTTAGAAGACACCAGGATATCACTAAGTAAGATAACGGAAGATGGAGGACGAATAATTATAATGGGTGACTTTAATTGTAAAGAAATCTGCTGGGAAGAGATGACAGTGAAAGGTGGAGATGACCTATGGGGAAATGTATTACTTGATATGATTATTGAACATACAATGACACAATTAGGCCATGGGGCAAAATCGGTATGGAGCTTAGTTTTTGAGTTCGTGGTGACTTTCAAGGGGCAAGAGAATACTGCTTAATTTAGGTATGTAGAAGTCAGGACTGCCAGAAAATGCAAAGATCCCGCAAAAAAAAGTTGCTCCTTAATTAGTAATTAGCCGCTGATTAACACCATGTTAGTATATAGTGAAAACGCCTTAAAAACAAGCAAGAATGATATAGAAGCAATGTATAACATTTTATCTAACATTTTAAAGTAACTGAAGATATGTTATGAAAGTTGATATAAAATTATGTAATAGGGAAGTAAAAGGTTGCCCCCTAGTGATGATGTTAGGAATGATACAGTGAATTTTCCTATTACCGACCTTGGTATACTATGACTAACAATCTCTCAAATTCCACAGACTTTGAAGCAAGGTGGATAACTCATGGGTATGCTCTCTGAAAATGCCCCTGGATAAAATTATGGTGTGCGAAAATCACCATATCCTTATTCATCATTATCTGATTCTGAATCAGATGTGCTCTCACTTTCTAATTTCCTGTTGGTACAAATCTCAGGTAAACATCTGCACAAGTCAGTGCATGGCAAATTAATTTTGCTGCAAGAGCATGCACCCTTACAACCACCCTTCTGGCATTTGCAGTGCACTGTTTTCAGTACGCTGGGTGGAGCTGGGTCACCTGACATCCAGTCAAAGAAAAGAGTGTCACCCTCAATTTCCATCCATGACCATCTGGAGATGGAGCATTGAAGAGAAGACAATGAAGGGTGGAGATGACCTATGGGGAAATCTACTACTTGATGTGATTATAGAACATACAATGACACAATGGATACAAAAGAATACTAGGTATAGAAATGAGGAAGAACCATCGAGACTGGACCTAATAATCACATCAGAATCCGAAATAGTGGACAAGATCGAATATAAAACACCAATAAGTAAAAGTGACCACATATTGGTTGAACTGGAAATAAATGAGGAAAAATGCATGAAAAAACGAACAATATAGAAAGGGAAGATTGATGTATGAAAAAACAAACTTTGACAAAATGAAAGAATTCTTTCAAAAAGCTGACTGGGAAAGAATACACAAGGAGGAAACAACAGTAGAAGAGAAATGGAGTATTTTCACAAAAAAAAATATAAAAAAAAGGAGTGGAAAAGTATGTGCCAAGACAAAAACATAAAAAAGGATATGTAAAGTGCTGGTACAACAAAAGATGCAGAGAGTTAAAAGACAAAAGAGATAAAGCTTGGATAAAATGGAAAAAAAACTGAAAAATGGAAAATATATACTAGTTATAAAAATGAATATGTACAAGTGCGCAGAGAAGAAAAGACAAAATACGAAAAAGATGTCATAGAAAAATGTAAAGATCAAACAAAATTAGTTTACAGATTTGTAAACAACAAACTGAAAAACAAACAAGAATTAGAAAAACTACGACAAGGAGGAGTTGAATACACAGGGGAAATAGAAATGGCATAAATTATGAATAAGCATTTCAAATCGGTGTTTACAAGGGAGAACATACAACCTAGAGATA
>NC_134782.1:82520575-82550575 GCF_046742065.1 Oratosquilla oratoria | reverse complement strand
CACACACACACACACACACATACACATATTTAGATTTCTTAGCTGGAACATATCTATGAAAAGGAAGTCTAATTTTGATCCCAAATTTGGACCTGACTAGTCTATGGTCACTCCTGCATTCTGCCCCTCTTATTACTCGAATGATCGTTACGTCACTGACATCTTTCCCTCTAACGATGACATAGTTTAGCATGTGCCATTGACCTGACCTCGTATGGTTTTTGTTTGGACAAATTAACGTTCTGGACAAAATGTCAGAAGTCTGAGCCCATTTGCATTCATGTTTCCTATGCTATGTTGTCCTATGGCACCTCCTAATATGTCCTTATTTTTCCCTAAACGAGCATTAAAATCTCCTGTTTGGATTAGGGCCATTTTGTCATCCCCATTGATGTTATGGAGCGCGTTGTCTAGCGAGCTGTTTATTCTGTCTTTTGTGTCTTCATCAGAATTCAATATTGGGACATAAGTACCAATAGGTGTGATATGACAACCTTTACCAAGTTATGCGCCAGGTCATTAGTCTTTCATTTATAGCTATTGATCCCTCTGGTAGATTTACAAGAAACTTTGTTTTAATAGCAAAACCCTTGATTCGTCCTTGTTTAGTCCTTTTCAGTAGAACATATGTCTTTCTCCCTTCTCATCAAAAGAGTCATCGTTAGGGGAACGAGTCTTACTCAATGACGCAAAGTCGATCTTGTATCTGCGTAGCTCATGTGCAACTATTGCAGTTCTTCGAGCTGGTCTTGTGGTATTGTCGGTAACTTGGTCCATCAGAGTGCGCACATTCCATGTGGCTAAATTGATTCTATACTTCTACTTGTTCTTATCGCTTGAGACGTTGATTGTATGACCGCGACTAGCCATCCACTTCCTAGTGGAGGGACTGTTTTTAAGGCAACCTTTTTTATGCCCTCCTCTCGCTGAGGGAGAGCTACGTGGTCCCTAAATAGGGCCAGTTCTTCCCATTCGTCAGCGACCATAGAGTACGCTCCGTCTCCGTGTAATGCTCCGACTAAAGACTTCCAGCTCCAACGCATCAGCCGAGATGGCTGACCAGGGTGTGACGCTTGGAGCCAGGCAAGTGAGAGTTGAGGTGTCAATAACGACCAGTTTCTCAGAGCCACCCCAAGGGGTCCGGCCGTCCTGCAGGCAAAGGTGCTAAATCTCCTATCAAAACATCCATATACCCTACACACACACACACACACACACACACACACACGCACAGAAAGAGAGAGAGAGAGAGAGAGAGAGAGAGAGAGAGAGAGAGAGAGAGAGAGAGAGAGAGAGAGAGAGAGAGAGAGAGAGAGAGAGAGAGAGAGAGAGAGAGAGAGAGAGACCTGGCTATGGAGTCTTCTGATTTGACCAGCCTAGGGAGTCTTCTGACCTACCCGAGGCTAAGGGAGTCTTCTGACCTAGACCAGCGTAGGGAGTCCTCTGATCTAGCCTAGCCTAGGAGTCTTCTGACCTCCCTTGTGGAGCTTCTGACCTAGCCTATGGCATTATCTCACCAAGTCTACGGATTCTTTGAACTAACTTAGGGAATAAAGGGAACTAATATTTTTTTTTTTTTTTTTTTAAGCCTATGGAGTCACGTGACCAAACCTACGCATCTCGTCTCAACTAACCCAGGAATTCGTCTAAGCTTCTCAAAGAACCTGTCTGACCTAGCTAAGAGAATCTCCTGACTTAGTTTCGAAGTCCATTTACTTTGTGTAGGGAACCTCCTGACTTAGGGATCCTCCAAGTTTCGAGATCCTCGACCCCTTTGAAGGCTTCTTCACGCGGTGGCTCTCTGAATCCAGAGTGTCTTGCGCGCAGCAACCATCCGACCCTTGAGAAGTATGATAGGAGTTACAAGATTGGATAGAGTGAGAAAAGAGGAGGTGGGAAAGAGAGCAGGAATAGAAAATGAGATGGCAGATAGGGCTGATTAAAGAGTAATGGGATATTTTGACACATTGAAAAAATTAGTAGAAAAAAATTGGTAAAAGAGGTGTGGAAAGCAGAGGTAGATGGAGTAAACTTGACTAGACGACCGAGGATGTGACTGATGGATGGGTGAAGGAGGCGTTGAGAAAGAGGGAGATATCTGTTGAAGAAAAAAGGGAGAAGGAAGGAGATAGGGGTGAGTAGAGGATGGGTGTGTATAAATGATACTGTGATGCAAGGAGGGGAAGGGCGGGGCTGAGGGGTAGGGAGTGGTTATGTATTGTGACGCACCCCGAGTGGATTTTTCCCCGTCTTCTCTCTAAATGAAGGGGATGAAGAGGGGAGCTTTGCTGTGGATGTATTGTATCTTGCTACATTGCTTCTGACTCAGGGCAGTGAGCGGGATACAGGGATCCACGTCATCCACGAGGTGCTAAGATGAGAGGGGGGAAGTGTGGTGGATTGGAGTGGAATTGGTAGGTGTAAGAGGCCGGTAGATAGAAGTAGACATTTAGGTAGATAGAGGGGTGGGTGGAGAGGAATGTAAATTTTATATTCATTTTATATTCGGTTGTTATGATACAATGGCCGACTGCAAGTTGCAGAGTTACATATTTCGCTTACCGTCTTATATTTGTAAACATTGGTTAGGGTAGATGCTGATGTGACTCAATGTAAACACAGAGCTCGTTCTGCTTGCGACAAATTGCTTGCGTAAACAATATTCCTTGAGACAGTATAACAGTCTTTCTGATTAGAGAAAAGGGTGGAGGAGAAAAATTATTTGTGCATCTCCATGCACCAAAAGTCACGCCCTAAAAGGGTGGCACTTATTTGTAACGTTCAAAGTTATTGGATGAATTAAATCGTGACGTCGGAGCAGACTTGGCTTGGTGGATGTAATAGGATCCCAGGTGGGAGTCCCTTGGTGTAGCTTGAATAACCAAGTGTAACTGATAGTGAAGAGAAGAGAAAAGAAAAATACGTTTAATTCACCTTCGAACTGATTAATGGAACTGGACTAAAAATTACACTACGAGAGTGGCATGGGGACTACAGATGAAAAAGTGACTTACTGAAGTGTTAGTAGCAGTGAAGTTAACAGTGGTGGCAGCTAGGGATGAACTTCCTCCGAAGAGAATTCAAGGCTGGTGCATGCAGCAAGCTACAAGACTGAGGCAAGATAAGTCTATGGGTACACCAATCTACAGTGCACGCAACCATAACCACGCGGTGCACAACCACAACCACGCGTATGCTGAATCCAAGGGACGACAAGACGAGGAACGAGGGGTCTACAACACTGCGAGCAACTACTACGAGGGGAATAAGGCGATCTTCAAGGCGATCATCTACAAGACGATCTTCAAGGCAGTGAGCGACGAGGCTGATGAACGACGAGACTGACGAACGACGAGGCTGATGAGGGACATCGAGGTTGACGTACGCAAGGAAGACTGAAGGTATGAGTATGACTAATTCAAATGTGGTGAAACATGAAAGCTATACTTCAAATGCCAACATCCCCAAATTCACTGGAGATGAAAACACCTTAGGAGTTAATAAGTTCCTTAATCAAATAGACACATTAATTGTGAGCAAAAATGTAATAGATGAAAAAAGGAAAATATATATTTTAAAGGAAAATATAGATCCTAAGGGTAAAGCTAGGTTTATCATAAATTTCCAGCAAATGGAAGCCTATGAGAAAGCATTCATTAAACATTTTATGTCAAAATGTGATCAGGATCCTATCAGGTCTTTGGTTAGAATGATCAAAGAAGTTAGAGCAAGTGAATCAAGCACAGAATACTTAGCTAGATTAGATAGATGGTCAAAAGGCATGAATCAAGTGAATCAAGTGAATCAAGCACAGAATACTTAGCTAGATTAGATAGATGGTCAAAAGGCATGAGTTGTTTTAAATGGAAAAACTTCTGGATGGAAAAGTGTTGCAAGTGGAGTTCCTCAGGGTTCCGTTCTTGGGCCACTTCTATTCATAGTATATATAAATGATATAGACCATGGACTAAAATCTACTGTTTCCAAATTTGCTGATGATACAAAACTGTGCGGAGTGGCAAATGATCACTCAAACCAATTAGATATTCAAGAAGATTTAGATCAATTACAGCAATGGTCTGAAAAGTGGCTAATGAAATTTAACACAAGTAAATGCAAGGTAATGCACATAGGTAAAAATAACAGTAAGTACGATTACAAATTATTTGGTAATTCGTTAACAAAAGTGGATAGTGAAAAAGATCTCGGCGTAATTATCAGTAACGACCTCAAATCATCCAAGCAGTGTATTTCAGCCTCTGAGAAAGCAAATAAGATTCTGGGACTGATTGCGCGATCTTTTGATTTCAAAAGTCCATCACTCATTAACAAGCTATATAAATCGTTAGTTCGTCCACATTTGGAATATGCTGTTTCCGTATGGTCACCGAATCTCATTAATGACATTGACAGACTGGAAAAAGTACAACGGCGAGCCACAAAACTGATTCCAAATATCAAAAATAAATCATACGAAAATCGACTTAAGCACATGAATCTGTTTTCCCTAAAAAAGCGTAGACTCAGAGGTGACTTGATACAGGTCTTTAAGATTTTAAAGGGAATTGACAACATCAAAAGTGACCAAATTTTCACATTGAATGAGAATCAGACAAGAAACAATGGTCTCAAACTGTCCGGAAATAGATTCAATTTGGAAGTAGGTAGAAACAACTTTGCCAACCGTGTAGTTAATGAATGGAATAAACTTCCTGCACAGGTAGTGCAATGTAGTTCAGTTCGAAGCTTTAAGAATCATTTAGATAAATACCTAAGTAAGATGCTGTAATGATTATAATTTATCTTATATTATTTGTTTTTGTTTTGTTATAATTTGTCTGTCTGATTTTCATTTATTATTAGTTATATGTCAATTTATAATAATTTACTATTTACCTTTTTGTTTGTTATTCAACTATACCTATGCATTTATTTATGTATTTTATTTGTTATTTTTACATTATTCTAGTTTTAATTTATTATTAATATTATTTTTTTTTTTTTTTTTTTTTTTTTTTTTTGCATCCGACCTAGATATGGATCAAAAGGTCTCCTGTCGGCATGCTCCGCCTTTGTAATCCTTTGTAAATTCTATCTTGAAAGATTCAGATTGGATAGAAAAATCTAGTGACAAAATGAAAGTTTCTCAGGTAATAATATTGATCACATTTGGATTGTTGACTAAAAATAGTGATGATTTAACGGCAGAAAAGCTGTATAAAGATCTCAAGTCAAATATGAATTTAGAGGAAGGTAGATTATCTAATGCAAGGGTACAGTGAGACTAGAATAATAAATCCATATGTGATGACAGTGGGACAACAGAGGGACTCTAGAGGAGAGTTTAAGAAAATAGAATTAGGACATAGACAAAAAGTTAGAAGTTCATCCAGTGATACTAGAATTATATGTTTTAATTGTTATACTTGGGGACACAAAGCACAACACTGTTATTATGAAATTATTTGTAGAACTTGCAAATATGAGGGTCATGATGAGTATCAGTGTAGAAACCAATCTTTCTGTATGTATCACCAAAGAATAGGCCATAAAACCCATGAATGTAGAAATGTTGTATGCACCAGGAAACAAGAGGAAAACCCCCAGACACAGAATAAACCAATATTCTAGAACTCCCCACATATATACAAATAGAAAGTATAAGAGTGATAGAAAGGTGAAAGAAAACTCCTTCATCAAAGATAGGCATAAACTGACAATTACAATTGGAAGGACTTCTGTAGGACCTCTCATTGCTGGTAGAGTGTTCAATAAGCCTATTCAAATATTTATTGATACAGGATCTGTAGTCAATGTTATAACCAGTACAGTTTTAAACCAGTTGAAACCAGGAGTGAAAATCTTGGAACCAATCCATTACTCATTGCAAGGAGTAACTGGAAATCAGTTAAAAACATTAGGTAAGGTTGAACTAGAAGGTATCTTATATACAAATGAACATTTGCACATTCCTGTGATAGTTGTAGAAGAATCTGTTTTTCCACGAGATTTATTGATAGGATTTGCAACTATGAGAAAAGAGAACATGGTCATATGTCCTGCTGACTTAGGGATCTTATTGAAATCACAGTTAATCCCATTCTTAAATCAACCAGACTTAAGACCAGTGACAGGAATCAATGAATCCCTAGACATAGATAAGAAAGATAACAATTTTACTTTAGATAACGAGGCCGAGCGGTCCAGACCAACAGAAAGTAAAGCCTCATATAGTGAACCCAACTCAGATGTTCAAGAAATCCCAGAAATTACTAATTCATCAACTACAAATGAAGCCTTGCAAATTGTGGATGGTGGCGTAATAAAGTCGACGTTATTACACCCCAGAGCAATTAAGAGGGTGGTGTGCAATTGAAAGGAGTCACTGTAGACTCTGAAATTTTAACCCTCCCAGAATCAATTAGATTAAAAGGTTTGCAGTTGGACTCAGGGATTTATAAGTCAAATAAGAACATAGTAGAAATATCAATAATTCACTGTACAACAAATTTCAGGATTAAGAAAAAAACATAGTTCTCATGTGCGTTTTATTATGAAGTTCAGTGTGCTGAATTCAAATTTTATAACAAAAATTTCATGCCACGTCACAATTTTTTGTAAATCGCTGTTTTATTAATTATGTAATTAATAGAGATTTCCAAGGTTCCATAAATGTATTTTGCTCCCAAAGTCAGATTAAATGTCTTCATTGTATTTATTTAATTAATATATAATGAATCGGCATGTTTGTTAGCTTTATATGATGTATTAACCTACAATCTATTATTTACTTCTTCTTTCATAAGACGTCTCAGGCGTGTCACGCTTCAGGTTCCAACAGAAGTCAGCAAGCATAGCAGGGCTCCATTTTCCCTTGTACCTGTTTTCCATTGACGCTATATCTTGATGGAACCTCTCTCCATGTTCATCACTCACATCTGCTGCATTCTCTGGGAAGGAAGGACAGATGAGAATGAAGAAAGTGTATCTTCAGTGACATATTGCATCCGAGATCTTGGTAGCATTTGATTAGCCTCTCCACTTTACGCTCTCGCTGGGACTCTTGGTGCTTTCCCAGAAGCCCTTTGCATACATCTTTGAATGCATGCCAGGCCGCTAGCTCAGGTTCATCCATTGTCGCCTCAAAGTCCTCATCATTTATAAGCTTGCGAATCTGAGGGCCTACAAATATACCCTCTTTAATCTTGGCATCACTAATTTTAGGGAAGATCCCTTTGAGATACTGGAAACATGGCTTGTTATGTTGCAGTGCTTTGGTAAATTGCTTCATTAGGCCTAGTTTTATATGCAGTGGTGGCAAAATGATTTTCTCCTTCTTAACTAGTGGCTCATGAATTACATTATGGCATCCAAGCGTCATAGATTCCCGAGATGAACATTCTGAGCGTATATAATGTTCTGATCTGGCCCTACTGTCCCACTTGCAAAGAAAGCACATAAATTTGGTGTATCCAGTTTGTAGCCCATTAAGTATGGCTACTACTTTCAAGTCTGCACAAATTAACCACTCATGCTCTTTGTAACTTATGCGGTCTAGAATAAAAGCAAGGTTCTCATATGTCTCTCTTAAAATGACTGAGTAAGCAACTGGAACTGAAGGCATGGTGTTCCCAATGTGCAACAGAACTGCTTTTATGCTGTAAAGGGATCCATCTATGAATAGCCTCCACTCATTGGGTTCATAGGACAGCTCAAGGGCACTGAATAGGCCTCTGATATCATTACAATAAGTCAAGTTGTTTTCCAAAGTGAAGAAATCCTGTAGATTTGCAGAACGCTTCCTAAATACTGTAATTCGAGCTTCTTCATCCAACAGGTGCCATTGTTGCAAACGTGAGGCCAGGAGTTCACTCTGTTGCTTAGTAAGTGTTAGATCACGAACTAGATCATTGAGTTCTGGTTGGGTGATGAGGTGTGGTTTCTTATCAGATTCAAGTTGTGTTGTATACGTTGCATCTTGAGATTCTGAATCGTCTGAGTTGCTCGTGTCATCGCTTGGTAGTTCAGAGGGCGGCTGTGGTACAGGAATATCACTTGAATGTAGAACTGGGCGAATAGCAGACTGAAGATCTGGATACACGATAAATTTCTTGCCTTTTCTGTTGCGACCTGCAGGAAAATAAAATAAAATCAGACTAAAAATGGATACTATTGGTTGTGATCACGTGCAAAAATAGTGGAAGTGCAACTTATCATGTATTTCGATCTTTTTTATTGATACATCTCTTGAAAATATATATAAAAACAGTAAAAAATAAACACTGAACACCCACCTTTAATATCCGTTAAGCAGAAGTAGCAATCTGTTGAGTGGTCCTTTGGCTCCCTCCAGACCATTGGTACGCCAAACATGAGGCCAGTCCCTTTGCCTTTCACCCAGGCAGAAAGGGAACTTGTACACCTGACACAACATATGTGAGGTGCCCAGCTTTTGTCCTGGTCACCCACTTTACATCCAAAGTACAGCTCATAAAGTTTCTTTACACGTTGAGTCAACTGTCTCTTGTATTGCCTTAATGTAACTGATCCACATATATAACAAAACTTGTCTGGCGAATTCTTGCATTCTCTAGGCATCTTAACTCTGTATCCTGTTAAGAAAAAAAAACACATAGCTATGTGAAAAATTATATAAATGGTAAAAGCAACAAAAAATACCGTTCAGATAGACATTGCGGGCACTGCTATTTACGAAGAACTGGAGGGTCACAGAAAGAAACGGATGTTATATTCGTGATCTACGCAAAAAATAACTCTAGAAAAGGATAGTCTCATTTCCGTTTTTTTTTTTTTTTTTCATTGTTATACAGTTAATTAATTCTTTAAATAAAGATATATTTTTAAGAAAAGGTACACAAATAGGATTTATTCAGGTGTGTACCAAACCCATCAAGATTTTGAATGAGAGTACTGAGGAGGTGGAATTACCAATTTCATCAATTTGTTCAGTTCAGGAAGAAATAGAGTTAAGAAAAAATGCAAGATTCAATTAGAACCTACTAATTGCCCTGAGTTGGATGAAAGTTTAGTTGCTTTGCTTGTGAAGCACAATAAAGCAATTGCTTTGCCGGGGGACGCCTTAGGCAAAACAACTGTTTTAAAACATCAGATTAAATTAAAACCAGGAACACAGCCTATTCACATACCCCCCTACCGAGATCCTTACTCTAAATTACCAATAGTAGATAAACTGATCATTGAAATGTTATCGCAGGATATTATTGAACATAGTAAAAGTGAGTGGAACTTCCCTTTGATTTTCGTGCCAAAATCAGATAGTACTATGCGCCCAATTATTGATTATAGGAAATTGAATAAGCACACCATTCGTAACAGGTTACCATTACCAGTAATAGGTGACATTTTGAGAAGTTTGGGAACTGAGAATAGATATTTTAGCACTATAGATATCAAATCTGCTTTTTGGCAAATAGAGTCGCATGAAGACTCACGAGAGTTCACAGCATTTTCTACTCCAACGGGACATTATGCGTTCAAAAGAATGCCATTTCGGTTATGTAATAGTCCATTAACTTACATGAGATTGATGAATACAATTCTAGATGGGCTGTTAGGAAACACTGCCAGTGTATTCCTAGGTGACATTTTAATAGTTTCCCAGACAGCGGTTGAGCACTTTAAGAAATTAGATTTGATATTCTCAAGACTAGTTGAAGTAGGATTGAGAGTAAAACTTGAAAAATGAAAGTTATTGCAAGACAGTGTTATTTATTTGGGACATAAGATAGACAGACATGGACTTAGTACAGTGAATTCAAAGGTTGAAGCAGTCAAGAATTTTCCAGTTCCAACCAATGTAGACAAGGTTAGGAGCTTTTTGGGATTGACAGGATATTATAGAAAATTTATTCAACGATATGCTGACATTGCTAATCCATTAAGTTCTTTGTTGAGGAAGGACTCAAAGTTCATGTGAGGACCTGCACAACAGCAAGCTTTTGATAAGTTGAAAGATAAACTCACGAGTTCTCCAATTTTAATATTTCCAGACTATGATAAAGAATTCATTCTTTGCACTGATGCATCTGACATAGGATTAGGAGTAATACTTATGCAAGAGAGAAATGGAACTTTGAAACCAATAGCTTACACTTCAAGACTTTGTAATAATGCAGAAAGAAACTACTCTATAACAGAAAGAGAAACATTAGCAGTGATATATTCATTAGAAAGTTTTAGAGATATGATACTGGGATATCTAATCAGAGTATGGACTGATCATACAGCTATTCAGAACTTATTGAAGCATAAGAATCTTAGGGGCAGACTCGCTAGATGGTTTACGATACTTCAGTACTATGAAGTTAAATTTGAATATATTCCGGGTAAAAAGAATGTTGTGGCAGATGCACTTTCTAGAAACATTAGCCATTCAATGACAGGGTTGATTGATTTTGTTTGTAGTATAGAAGAATTAGTAACTTTAGATGAGGAAATGCTAATAAGAGAACAGAGGAATGATAAGACATGTGACTCATTAGTCAAGTACTTGATGAACCCAAGAGGAAAGCCTCCAAAACTACCAAAGGGGTATAAGATAGAGGAATTTCATTTGATTAATGGACTTTTGCATAGAAAAACAGTTGTAAGCGGGAAAGATATTTCTAGAGGTCCAGTAAATCAGTTCGTAATACCACAAACTCTTGTAAAAGAGATATTGAAGTTACTTCATGATAGTGATTGTAGTTCACATCCAGGAAAGGATAAAACTTATAAACAAGCACATCTTAAATACTTTTGGCCAGGTATGAAGAAAGATATATATAATTATGTTGAAAATTGTTTGAAATGTGTTAAGGTGAAAGGAAATACACCAAAACCTGCTCCTATACTCACCTATCCCATTCCACAGAAATCTTGGGAAAGAGTTCACATAGATACATTGGAGTTACCTATGTCTGAGAATGGATATAAATATGTATTTGTTGTCATTGATTATTTTTTCAAGATTTTGTATTTTACAACCCATTCTGGGGTATTGGCTGCTTGTTATTGTGGCAAAGTAGCATGCAGTCGATACTTTAGGGTCTATATGGGGCGCCCCTACGGACCAGAGCCACACATCATTTTGTCTATGATAGAAGAAATTCTGTTCATAGAGAAATGATGACACTTTTATACTACGACTGTCCCTCCGTTATGCTGTCCCCCAACCCCTTGTTGCTGTCCTGTACCATTTCTCTGAGTATTCTCTTTCTGTGATGGGGGAATTCCCTGTGGTGGGGGAAAAGAATACTGCCACCAAGTTTCCCACTTGGATCGTAAGAGGCGAGAAGAAAGGGACGGGGAGAGGGACTAGGTCCTTCTCCCTGTAGCCCCACGGGGCATATTCCTAAAAAGAAAAGTGAAGGCATAAGGGGTGCTGGAGGGCCTCGGGCCAGCACCCTAAGGTTTGGGTCTTTTAATGTGCGTGGATGTGGTACAGATGAGAGTAAAAGGGAAGAGATAGGTAGTATGTTTGTGAGAAGAAAGATGGATGTGTTGGCTTTGAGTGAAACTAAGTTGAAAGGGAAGGGTGAGTGTAAGTTTGGGAGTGTAAGTGGGAGGTTATCAGGAGTGAAGAGAGGGCGAGGGAGGGAAGGGGTGGCTATTCTAGTAAGTGAGGAGATAGGTAAACAGGTAGTGGAATGGAAGGAGGTTTCCTCAAGGATAATGTGGATGAAGGTGAAACTGGGAAAGGAGATGTGGGTCTTTGTAAGTGCATATGGGCCTGGCAGTGAGAAGAGCGTGGAAGAAAGGGAGGCCTTTTGGATAGATTTAAATGAGTGCATAGAGGGTTTAGGAAGAAATGTCAATGTAATAGTACTGGGAGACCTTAAAGCTAGGGTGGGAAATGGTCCAATCAATGGAGTGGTTGGGAAGTGTGGAGTTCCAGGAAAGAATCGTAGTGGAGAGTTGATGGTGGAAATGTGTCTAGAAAGAGAGTTGATGATAGCAAATACAGTGTTTCGGAAGAAAGTCAAGCATAAGTACACATGGGAGAGGGTGGTGGAGGGAAGGGTGGTAGATAGAGCGCTAATGGATTATGTAGTGGTAAATAGGATTATGATAGGAAGAGTTAAGGATGTACATGTGTTAAGGGGAGAGGGTGGGGGAATATCAGATCATTTTTTTGTGGAAGGTAAGCTGAGAGTGGAGGATAGATGGAGAAAGAGGAAAGGGACAAAAGGTAGGGAGGTTCTTAGAGTGAACTCCTTGAATGAAAAGGAAAAGGAGAAGGAGTACGAAAAGAAGCTGAAGGAGGAGTGGGAGGGAGTAAAGGATGGAGCAGAGATGGGTGTGGAGGAGGAATGGGGATGGTTCAAGGAGGGAGTCTTAAAGTGTGCAAGGATGGTGTGTGGAACAAGAAGGACAGGGGGAAATAGAAGAAAGGGTAGTGAATGGTGGGATGAGGAAACAAAGAAGGTTGTAGAATAGAAGAAGCGAGCATTCACAGATTGGTTACAAAAGAGGACGGGGGAGTCATATGAGACGTACAAAGAAAAGAAAAGAGAAGTAAAGCAAAAGGTAAAGGAGACAAAGAGGAGAGCAGATGTGAAATGGGGTAGGAGTATGACAGAAAATTTTGAAAGTAATAAAAAGATGTTTTGGAAAGAAATTAAGAGAGGAAGAGGAGGCGAATCAAGTAGGGAAGAAAAGGTAAAAGGTACAGATGGAGAGATGATAATGGAAGAGATGGCAGTAAGGGGAAGATGGGCAGAATATTTTAGGGAGTTGCTAAATGTGAAGGAGGATAGGGAAGGAAAGATAGCTGCAGTGGGAAATGCGAAGAAAATGAGAGTGATGAGTGAGGAGAATGGAGGAGAAATAAGGAAGGATGAGGTGAAGGCAGTTGTTAAGATGATGAAAGCAGGTAAGGCACCTGGTCTGGATGGATGCCATGCAGAATGTCTGAAAAAGGGAGGTACAGTGATGGTGGACTGGTTGGTGAGGTTATTTAATGTTTGTTGGAGAGAGGGTAGAGTACCGGAGGACTGGAGAAGTGCCTGTATAGTTCCTCTTTACAAGGGAAAAGGGGACAAGTGTGAATGTAGTAGTTTCAGAGGGATTAGCCTGTTAAGTGTAGTAGGGAAGGCTTATGGGAGGATCTTAATTGAGAGGATTAGGAGAGGAACAGAAGGAGTAATTGGTGAGGAACAGTGTGGATTTAGGACAGGTAGAGGTTGTGTAGATCAGATCTTTGTGGTAAGACAGATATGTGAGAATGCTATAGGAAAGGGAAAGGATCTTTTATGGATCTGGAAAAGGCTTATGATAGGGTAGACAGAAAGGCACTGTGGGAGGTTATGCAGATTTATGGGATAGGAGGAAAGCTTTTGGGAGCTGTCAAGAGTTTTTATGAGAGTAGTAGAGCATGTGTCAGGATTAGAAATGGAGAGAGTGAGTGGTTTGAAGTAAAGGTGGGACTTCGTCAAGGATGCGTTATGTCACCCTGGCTGTTCAACTTATACATGGATGGGGTGATGCGAGAGGTGAATGCTAGGGTAGTGGGTCAGGGATTGGAGATGGTTAAAGAAAATGGAGAAAAGTGGGAGGTGAGCCAGCTGTTGTTTGCGGACGACACTGCGCTTGTGGCAGGGTCAGAGGAGGGATTGAGGAAGCTGGTGGCAGAGTTTGGGAGAGTATGTGATAGAAGAAAGCTAAAGATAAATGTGGGTAAAAGTAAGGTGATGAGAAGTGAACATTAAGGGAGAGCGACTGGAGGAAGTGGATAGTTTTAGATACTTGGGTGCAAGTGTAGCAGGAAAAGGTAGAGGTAGAATGTAGATTGAGAGAAGCGAGTAAATGCCTTGGTGGTTTAAAGAGTGTAATGAGGAATAGACATTTGGGAATGGATGCGAAGAGGAGACTGTATGAAGGAGTGATTGTGCCAACAGCACTGTATGGGGCAGAAATGTGGAACATAAGAGAAGAAGAGAGAAGGAGTTTGAATGTGTTTGAGATGAGGTGTCTGAGAAGTATGGTGGGGGTTACTAGGCTGGATAGAGTGAGAAATGAGGAGGTGAGGAGGAGAACAGGGGTGAAAAAGGATTTGGGAGATAGGGTTGATGAAAGAATATTAGGATGGTTTGGACACATGGAAAGAATGAGTGAAGAAAGACTAGTAAAAGAGGTATGGAAGGCAGATGTGGAGGGAGTGAACATGAGGGGACGTCCTAGGATGAGATGGATGGATGGGGTGAAGGGGGCTTTGGGGAAGAGGGGAATGTCTGTTGAGGAAGGAAGGGAGAGGACGGAAGACAGAGGTGAGTGGAGAATGGTTGTATATGGATGATGTTGTGACTGCATGAGGAGGAATGGGCGGGGTGGGTGGGGGGGGTAGTATGTGTGAGTAAATGTTGACGCAGCCCGAAGGGATTTCTCCCCGACCTCGCCTTATATGCAAAGGGGGACGGAGAGGGGGGGTCGCAGATTAAATGAAGCGGCCTTGCTGTGGATGTACTGTGTCTTGCGACACTGCTTCTGACCCAGGGCGGTGGGCAGGGTGCAGGGATGACCCGTCATCCAGGAGGTGCTCAGATGAGAGGGAGGGTGGGAGGGGTGTGGAGTGTATTTAGGGATGAAATGGGTGGGAGTGTTTTTATGCCTTTCCCTTTTTGGCTACCTCCCTTGGAAGGGGGAAAAAGCCTTGGTATATGTATGTATGTACAACCCATTCCAAATAAGAAAGCTGAAACTATTGCTTCAGCAATCTATGATCAGATAATCTGTAATTTCACTACACCTAAGATCTTAGTTTCAGATAATGGAACTGAATTTGTAACGTAATATTAGATATTACGTCATATGTGTAATTATGTTATAGAATTATGTTTCCTTTGTATTACATAACTATGTTCATATTTCTTGTCTATGTATGTATTGTAACAATGTTAAGCAGTAACGCCCGTCCACTATATGTAATCTTGCCTACGTGCGGAGAAAGGTGCGCACTCTTGTAGAACAAACAGACAAGCGAAATCCTGAATAGTTCGGAGCGCACAGATTTGACAGTTACTAAATAAGTAGATTGTTCAAGCGAGTCGAGGGTCTTAAAACTACCCATGTTGACGTGTGTTAACTTACCCTCCTCCCCCCCTTTCGCTCACCCACACCCTTAACCGGAAGTATCCAGCTTCCGGTCCAATGGTATATAAGCGGTGGAAATCGCTCACACCTTGTCATTTTCTCGCATATTGATCTCTTGATAAAAACTAGAAGTTTAGACTCATGAGACGATTGGTGTGAAGTGATCACCCTTTTTGCCTACATTACGTGTCTGATATACATTGCATTACTTTATACTTATATTTGTACTTATTACTTATTTTGATGCATGTTCCTGATCTCTTTGTACTTAGATAGTACCTTATTGTATACGTATCTTGTGTTTCTTATTTGAACGATAATTTCCATATTCTTATAATCATGTAACGGTCCCATTGACCCTACTGCCCATTCTCTTTTGTGTTGATTGCCTGTAAATATTTTCCATATTAATAATTTCGTTTACTAGTTTTATCGCTAGTTTAATATTCCTTTCCTGGAATCTTCTTTGTTACCTTTACTTCTAGTCTTACGAATTATCTAGGCCCTGACCAGATAGTTCAGTCCTACAGTGGCTTCTAGAAGTGAGCTGGTTCTTAAGCACTTATCCGTTATACGTAACGTCTCTTCACTAACCAGCCCGTCCCGTAACAAATTTAATACCAAAATCTTGGAAAAAATATATAGTTTATCTAAGATAAAGAAAGTAAACATTCTAGTGAATCATCCACAAAGTAATGGAGTTGTAGAGAGGTTAAATAAGAAAATTATTACATGTCTTAGAAGTATGATAAGTCCTCATAGTATAACTTGGGATACTTGGATTCCTTGTGTTAAATGTACTCTGAACAACCAAATTAATATAGCAACAGGTGAAACACCTCATTTTATTATTTTTGGGGAAGACAAAACTCTTCCATATGAAATCTTGACTGGAGAGCAGAAACCTGTGTATAATATAGATGATTATATCTCAAATAGAATAAATACTTTCCAAAGTATTCACCAAAGAGTTAGGGAACATATGCAGGAGTATTCACAAGAGATGAAAAAGCAACAACACAAAATAGCACATAAACTAGAATTGAAAATAGGAGATTTAGTCATGGTCAAACTACATTCACCCTATAATAAACTTTCACCAAGGTACTCAGGTCCATATAGGGTGATTGATTCTGCAGGTGGAAATAAATATAAAATCATACATTTAGAAAATAAGGAAGAATTGATAGGCCATTTAGATGATATGAAGAAAGTTAAGTCGCAGATCTATGAAGATGATTGTTGTGATACCCTTTGTATCAATTTTAATGAACCAGACGAGTATAGGGAATATCTTGATAATATTCTTTTAGAACTGAATATTAATCTTGATGCATTTTATCATAGGTTTTTATCTTCGAGGCTTAAGAATATGTTCAGAGGAGTATCTGGATGAAGAATTTAATAACATTTTTAACGCAAAATAAGATAAAAACATATGATAATTCCCATTTTGGGAATTATCATAGGTTTTTATCTTCGAGGCTTAAGAATATGTTCAGAGGAGTATCTGGATGAAGAATTTAATAAAAAATTTAACGCTTTTACTGAACTAAAATACCCTCCTTATTTTATTCTAAAAGCCAAGAAGAAAGCTGGAATTATTCACAAAAGAGTTGGAAAAATAAAAGAAGAATTTACAAAGAGGATCATATTACCTAATACCTCAGTTGCAGAAAATATTTCCCCATTATTAAACAAGGCTGGTGTTAAGGTTGTTAAAACCAGCTCAGTAACAGTTGGTAATCTCATTAAAAGCCGAAATAAGAGCAGGGAAAATATTCGTCAAGCAGGTATTTATTGTGTGCCTTGTCTAGGTTGTGAAAAGGTTTACATTGGTGAAAGTTTCCGTGGTATTGATATGAGAGTATTAGAACATAAATATGATATGAAAACATACAATATGAATAATTATGCCATTGTTAAACATAGATTCGATACCGGCCACAATGCTGATTGGAATAATTCCAAGATTATAAAATATGAAAACCATACAATGAAACGTAGATGTTTAGAATCGGCGTTTATATCCCTCATAGAAAATATAAATCAGAATAGTGGATTTTTTACAATAAACAAACCATTGGCAATTTTAATTACAAGTAACAAGCAATTTGCGCAAATTGTGTGTACACCATTTTAATGTTTGTTTCACCCCGCAAGGCTCGGGCTATATAAGGAGTAAAATGTTTTTTATCGATGTTATTTCTGAAGAAGCCCTGCTGGGCGAAACGTAAAATATATTGGACTCCCATACTCTGCGTTTGGCCTCTTCCCTTCGAACTGATTAATGGAACTGGACTAAAAACTACACTACGAGAGTGGCATGGGGCCTACAGATGAAAAAGTGACTGAAGTGTTGGTAGCAGTGAAGCTAACAGTAGGAGTGAAATGGGTGGGAGTGGGTGAGTGCCTTTTGAATTGGCTACCTCCCTTGCAAGGGTGGAAAGCTCATGGTATATAGATCAATATATATAGATAAATTTGTGGATCTATAAATTTTGGCTTGGGGCCGAATTCTTAAACTTATATAGTGATTAAATTCAACATTTAGATCACTGTTTTACTCATAAATAATAAAAGTACCCTCAAAGTTATTCATAATGTTTTTTCATGTACTAAAAGTACTTTTTATAGTTGAAAGTCCTGCACGAGGATTTCTTGGGAAGATCAAATTACTTTTAGTGAACAAAACGGAAATACAATCAACTTCATCGTCATTGTATTCCTCATGCAATCAATTGAATTTTGAAGACGTATGTACAGTAGTTTCGGAGTTAGTTGAGGTACCGCACGGACCACGCAAGGTTGTGATTGACGTGATTGATTTGTGATTTTTGATGCGATTGATGTATGATTGATTTGTTGAGGGGGTGCCTTTTAGAGCCAAAGAGAAGAGATAAAGTTGTTGTTGTTATGGATTGTAGTTTACCAGTGCTTTTAGCTTTGTGGACAATCTCTTCTCACGTTTGAAATAAATAAAGACCATAAACGAAGCAAAAAAAAAAAAAAAATGAGTGACGACTTCAGAATGTCAGCACTCCAGTGTCAGTTGTGTTATTTCACAAACTGGATGAGCTCACATTTCCGAATATTTTCTGGAGAGACATACAAGCAGACAGACAGAGATGGAGAAAGAGGCAGATCAAGTGTTAGGAAAACGCGAAAAAAACAAATGAAGAAGGACGTAGACACCGATACAGAAGTACAAAATAATATCACCGAAATTTTGCGATGCAGATCCAGTGAATATGAATAGCCTGTTATCTGATTCAGAATTAAAATGCTCAGCTGTTTTTGGTAACCTGTTGATCTTTGCTAAAATATGTCTCCGAGCCTTCGACTGGACGACAAGGCGTCTCCTTTCATAGTCTTCTGAGGTTCTTTGAACTAATGGGAACCTAAAACTGATCCTCCTGATTACCTCACGCTATGTCGTATTCTCCTCACTCGATGTTTTTGATAGATAAAATTTTCTACTAACAGGAGACTCTTCTTTGGCCCAGATTTTATATCTATCTATATATATTTGTTTATTTATTAATTTATTCATTCATATTTTTTTTTATTTATTCATTCATTTATCTATCTATCTGTGTATCTACAGTATTTACCTATTTATTTATTTCTGTCTGTCACTATATTTCCTTCACGAAAAACTTTGCTTTTTAGCAATGGCGGAATATATATATATATATATGCAATCATCACAGAAATACGATGATGCACTTTCATCAATATATGCTGCTTGTATACAAGGTCAAAGAAAAAGTGGCAACAATGGAAATTTTCCAGGCGTGTTAGGATTAATTTTGTCTCACAAAAAAGAAAGTTTGTCGGCCAGGAAATTATATATCTTTTATTCGTTTATTTATCTTTATTTTTTATATTTTAACTAGCATTCTTTTACTTTCAGTTTACTTTGGATTTTTGTAATGGAAATAGCCTCTGGTGTATAGCATTCACTGCTCCGGTTTACAAAGGATTACAAAGGCGGAGCATGCCGACAGGAGACCTTTTGATCCATATCTAGGTCGGATGCAAAAAAAAAAAAAAAAAAAGCATATTAATAATAAAATAATAAATAAAAACTATAATAATATAAATAACAAATAAAATACATAAATAAATGCAAAGGTATCGTTAAAATAATAAACAAACAGGTAAATAGTAAATAATAAATTGACATATAACTAATAATAAATGAAAATCAGACAGACAAATGATAACAAAACAAAAACAAATAATATAAGATAAATCATAATCACTACAGCATCTTACTTAGGTATTTATCTAAATGATTCTTAAAGCTTCGAACTGAACTACATTGCATTACCTGTGCAGGAAGTTTATTCCATTCATTAACTACACGGTTGGCAAAGTTGTTTCTACCTACTTCCAAATTGAATCTATTTCCGGACAGTTTGAGACCATTGTTTCTTGTCTGATTCTCATTCAATGTGAAAATTTGGTCACTTTTGATGTTGTCAATTCCCTTTAAAATCTTAAAGACCTGTATCAAGTCACCTCTGAGTCTACGCTTTTTTAGGGAAAACAGATTCATGTGCTTTAGTCGATTTTCGTATGATTTATTTTTGATATTTGGAATCAGTTTTGTGGCTCGCCGTTGTACTTTTTCCAGTCTGTCAATGTCTTTAATGAGATTCGGTGACCATACGGAAACAGCATATTCCAAATGTGGACGAACTAATGATTTATATAGCTTGTTAATGAGTGATGGACTTTTGAAATCAAAAGATCGCGCAATCAGTCCCAGAATCTTATTTGCTTTCTCAGAGGCTGAAATACATTGCTGGGATGATTTGAGGTCGTTACTGATAATTACGCCGAGATCTTTTTCACTATCCACTTTTGTTAACGAATTTCCAAGTAACTTGTAATCGTACTTACTGTTATTTTTAGCTATGTGCATTACCCTGCATTTACTTGTGTTAAATTTCATTAGCCACTTTTCAGATCATTGCTGTAATTGATCTAAATCTTCTTGAATATCTAATTGGTTTGAGTGATCATTTGCCACTCCGCACAGTTTTGTATCATCAGCAAATTTGGAAACAGTAGATTTTAGTCCATGGTCTATATCATTTATATATACTATGAATAGAAGTGGCCCAAGAACGGAACCCTGAGGAACTCCACTTGCAACACTTTTCCATCCAGAAGTTTTTCCATTTAAAACAACTCTCTGTTTTCGACCATTCAACCAATTACTAGTCCAACCTAATAGGCTACCACTTATTCCATGCAAAGCTAGTTTAGTAAGTAGTCTTTCGTATGGGACGGTATCAAAAGCTTTTGCAAAGTCTAGATATATTAAATCTATATTGTTTCTTTTGTCATAATTCGAGATAACTGTGTTGTAGAATTCGAGTAAGTTAGTCACGCAAGAACGTTTCCGTCTGAAACCATGCTGGCTATCATTTATCAAACGGTTACTTTCTAAATGATGTTCGATAGCATCTCTGATGATAGTTTCCATTATTTTTCCTACGATTGAAGTCAAACTTATTGGCCTATAGTTATTTGGTTTCTTTTTGTCACCTTTTTTTAATATGGGAGTAACGTTAGCTAGCTTCCATTCTCTTGGGACATCTCCGGATATGATGGATTTCTTGAAAATAATTTCTAATGGAACAACAATCTCATTTTTCATTTCCTTTAAGATTCTTGGGTGCCAACCGTCAGGCCCTGGTGTTTCATTAACTTTGAGTTTCTCTATACACCTTTTAATTTTTTCTTTTGTTATATTTACCGTAGTGAGTAAGTTTATCCTAGACTTTTCACAGGTTTCAGTTTGGAGTTCACTTTGAGGTGTTTCGTTTACGAATACCGAGCTAAAATAATTGTTTAAGATATTACACATTCCTTCATTTGAATATTCAAGTTGACCGTCAGCAGATAATAGTGGACCAATGTGATTCCTAACAACCTTTTTATCTCTAATGTAACTATAGAATTCTTTGGGATTCTCTTTGGATTTATCAGCGATGTTCATTTCGTATTGTCGTTTTCTTTTTCTTATTGTCTTTTTTAAATCTCACTGTATTGATACATAAGTTTCATAGTCATTATATGCACTCGAGCACTTATATTTCTTATAAGCCTGTCTCTTTTTAGCAATACTTTTTTCAGTTTCTTTGTCGAGCCACTTTGGGCGAGCCTGATTTGGGGGACGCTTTTCCCAAGACAATGAAAATAAGACAGATTTCCATGTGGATATGAATGGGGCTCTCCTGCCCCCTTTTCTTTCTCCTCCTTCTTTCCCTTCCCCCTCCCCTCCTCCTCATCCCTACCCCTCCTTCTCCCCTCCTCCTGCTCTTCCTCCTCTTCTTCCTACTCGTCTTCCTCTTCCTACATCACTCCCTCTTCTTCGCCTCTCCTCTTACTCCTCCTCCTCCTTGTTTTTTTTTCTTAACACACACACACCCACACATGCACACACACACTCACACACGCACGCACACACACACCCACACATACAAATACATACATACACACACTCACACACGCACACACACACACACACACACACACACACACACACACAAGCACGCACCCACACACACACACACACACACACATAAGTACACACACGCACATACACGAACGCGCGACACCCGATCCTTTTTCTCTGGGGCATGGTGGCGGTGCCAGAGGCTCTGTTGACAAAACGAGGAAAACCACAGAAGGTTTGAGTTTCTCCCGAATGAGCAGTTTCCGGTGCATGCCAGACAGACAGACTGGGGCGCCACAAAGGGGTGCGATGATTGACAAAGGCGTCAGTAACAACATGACGAGTTCGTCATGATGGCTCCTAGCCGACCTCCGACATGTCACAGTTTCTTTACAAAACTCTGCCCGAAACCCCGTCTAGGTAAAAAATATTATTAGAAAGAGAGATAGATAGAGAGAGAGAGAGAGAGAGAGAGAGAGAGAGAGAGAGAGAGAGAGAGAGAGAGAGAGAGAGAGAGAGAGAGAGAGAGAGAGAGAGAGAGAGAGAGAAATAAATATCACTTTTTATCCTTGGGGACAATATCACAATGAAGATGTGGAGTGGAAGAGTCAGAGGTAGTAAAGGAAACATTTAACGAGGACAGCAGAACAGAGGGATTGTAGAAATTCAGAGTGAACTGAGAAAGAAAGAGAGAGAGAGAGAGGGAGAGAGAGAGAGAGCGAGAGAGAGAGAGAGAGAGAGAGAGAGAGAGAGAGAGAGAGAGAGAGAGAGAGAGAAGGGAGAGAGAAAGAGAGAGAAAAGAGAGGGCGAGAGAAAAGTGAGAGAGAAAGAGAGAGACAGAGAGAGAGAGAGAAGAGAGATAAACAGAGAAACAGACAGGCAGAAAAAGTTAGAGGAAAGAGTGGGAGAGGCGAGGAGGGAAGGGCAAGAAAAAGAGCAATTTCCCGAGTAGGCAGCAATAATCGCTAACATTGAAGTTCTATGACTAATATTCCGTTAAAAAAACATTCATATGAGTTCTTTCTTCAAAGTATAGATATATGGCTGATGGTGTAATCAGCTTGGTGGCATTATTATGAAAGAAACCTGAAGGGAAATTACCTGAGGCAGACGACCATACAAAGTGAGTACTGGAGTATGTGTGCGTGTGTGTGCGTATGTATGTGTGCGTGTGTGTGCTTGTGTGTATTAACCTAGTTATATTTTACAGGAAGGGGTGTCCCGCCTTCATATCTCATTTTATCTAAACTGTTTTTAAATTCATGAATTGTTTTTGCATACACCACTTATTCGTCCAACTTGTTCCAGATGTCTATTACTCTGTGGGGAAAGCTGTTCTTTTTTCAGGTCCCTTCTATAACTGTCTTTCTTCATTTTCTTTCCGTGTCTTCTTGTATTTCTACTATCCCATTATATTAGATCGTCTCTATCAATAGTTTCTGTGCCTTTCATGATTCTATAAGTAGTTATCAAATCTCCTCTCTCTCTTCTTTCTTCTAATGTCTGTAGTTCAAGTTTTGTTAGTCTCTCTTCATATGATAGTTCTGAGAGTATTGGTGCTAATTTGTAATTGTTCTTTGTATTCTTTCAACTTTCAACTTTCAACTTTCAACTTTTTTTTTTTAATTCTTTCATTTTGTCAAAGTTTGTTTTTTCATACATCAATTTCCCCTTTCTATATTGTTCGTTTTTTCGTGTATTTTTCCTCATTTAGTTCCAGTTCAACCAATATGTGGTCACTTTTACTTATTGGTGTTTTATGTTTGATCTTGTCCACTACTTCAGGTTCTGATGTGATTATTAGGTCTAGTCTCAATGGTTCCTCCTCATTTCTATACCTAGTATTCTCTCGTATCCATTGCGTCATTGTATGCTCAATAATCATATCAAGTAATGCATTTCCCCATAGGTCATCTCCACTCTTCACTGTCATCTCTTCCCAGCAGATCTCTTTACAATTAAAGTCACCCATTATAATTATTCGTCCTCCATCTTCCATTATCTTACTTAGTGATATCCTTGTGTCTTCTAACATATTTTTGTGTTCTCTCCCTTCCCACGAAGTCGTTTTAGGAGGCACATAATTTACTACAAACTTCCTGCTCTTCCTATCCTTGTCCTCCACTTCCATCGTAATCATCTCTACTCTATTCTTTCCATATGTGACATTCCTCACATTTATATCTTTATATCAATCCATCTATATTTGTGTAAGCCACTTTTAATTTTCTGCTACTTCCATCGTGTTTTCTGTTTCCCTTCCGTATTTCTCTGCTATTAATCATATTCACTACTCTCCAATAGAATTTCTCTTTTTCTGATTCTGTTCTTTTCTCTTTTTTTTTTTTCTTAGCTTCCTGTCTTTTTCCTTTCTCATCCTCTCTTTCCTCTTTATTCATTTCTCTTTTTATCCATACCTGTTTATATTGCTCACTGTCTGCTAGTTTCCCTGTTTTTGCTAAGATATTCTCTGCTGTCGTTTGTGACCTGAATTTAACCTTAATTGGTCTGGTCTTATCAGTATTGTATTTCCCGAGCCTATACATTTCTTCTATTTGTTTTCCTATTTCTGGTTCATCTTCTTGAACTACTTCTAATATACTGTTTACTTTTTCCTTTTCCTCCATTATTCTTGTAGTCCTATTTAGATTATACTTTTCTTCCATCCCTAATATAATTATACATTTCTTTTTATCTGCTAAGTCTCTTACTATATTCTCCTTCTCTCATTACTTTGATAACTGTGCCTTCAGTTTTTTTCTTCATCAGTTGTTTCACTTCCCTAAATTTAATTTTGTTGTTCTCCTGAACCTTTTTCCAACCACTTACTTTTTTGTTATGGACTCTTTATTTTCTTTATTATTCCTCTTTAATTCTTCATTCTCTTCCTTTACTTCTCTTAATTGTCTTTTTAATTCTTCTACTTCTTTAGTTAAATTTTGATTCTCTTTTCTTAGTTCTTCCAGTTTATAAACTTTATCGGCAACTAGAATTATTTGGCCAAACCTAACCTTCCATTCTTCGTTGTTGTTGTTGTTGTTGTTTTGTTTTTGTTTTTTTAGTTTCTCCTCTAGATTTACTAGTCGGGGGAGGTTGTCCTCTCCTACCTCTTAAATCCATAAAAGCAGTTATCATCTCTTTCCATTGAGCTGCTATTATCTATACTTCTGCTCTTCACACCTCTGCTTCCTTGTTGTTCGTCTTTATATTCCGCCCCCCGTTTGTTTACGCCTTTCCTAAGATCCTGGGCACATTCGTCCCCTTCCTCATTTCCTTCCATTTTCCTCAGTAATCCCTCCCCTTCTCCTTTTTCTTCACCTTCCCACTACACCACGAGCTTTCCCCTTCCCTATGAATAACACAGGTAATTCCTTGTCGTTGTGTTCATCAAAATTCTTGGATAACTCCGGAGCCTGAACTTCACTGCCACTCCGACCGACGTGTGCGTGTATGTGTGCGTGCGCGTGTGTGTGTGTGTGTGTGTGTGTGTGTGTGTGTGTGTGTGTGTGTGTGTGTGTGTGTGTGTGTGTGTGTGTGTGTGTGTGTGTGTGTATGTGTGTGTGTGTGTGTGCGTGTTTGTGTGTGTGTGTGTGTGCGTGTGTGTGTGTGTGTGTGTGTGTGTGTGTGTGTGTGTGTGTGTGTGTGTGTGTGTGTGTGTGTGTGTGTGTGTGTGTGTGTGTGTGTGTGTGTGTGTGTGTGTGCGTGCGTGTGTGTGCGTGTGTGTGTGTGTGTGTGTGTGTGTGTGTGTGTGTGTGTGTGTGTGTGTGTGTGTGTGTGTGTGTGTGTGTGTGTGTGTGTATTTACCTAGTTGTATTATACAATAAGGGAGCTATCCTCGTGTGTGTGTGTGTGTGTGTGTGTGTGTGTGTGTGTGTGTGTGTGTGTGTGTGTGTGTGTGTGTGTGTGTGTGTGTATTCATTGTACCTAGTTGTATTTTACGGGAAGGAGAGCTATGCTGGTGGTGTCCCGTCTTCATATCTTATTTTATCTAAACTGTTTTTAAATTCATGTATTGTTTTTGCACACACCACTTTCTCATATAACTTGTTTCAAATGTCTATTACTCTATGGGGAAAGCTGTTCTTTTTTAGATCTCTTCTATAACTGTGTTTCTTGATTTTCTTTCCGTGTCCTCTTGTATTTCTATCATCCCATTCTATTAGATCGTCTCTATCAATAGTTTCTATGTCTTTCATGATCTCTATAAATAGTTATCAAATCTCCTCTCTCTCTTCTTTGCTCTAATATCTGTAGCTCAAGTTTTGCTAGTCTCTCTTCATATGATAGATTTGAGAGTGTTGGTGCCAATTTTGTAATTGCACTTTGTATTCTTTCAAGTTTTTTTTATACATTTTTTTTTTTTTTGTATTTGGTGACTACATCGTTGCTCCATATTCCAATCTTGGTCTTATCAAGGTGATTAGTATTTTCTTCACCATTTCTTCATCCAGGTATGTAAATGCTACTTTGATTGTTCTTATCAAATTTTAAGTTTCTCCAAAAATCTTGTTTATATGTTTCTCAGGTGACATATTGTTCATAATAATGACTCCCAGGTCCTTTATTCCTTCTCCCAATTTATATGATCCTACTATTCTTTTTTTTTTTTTTTGCTTCTTCCAAATTACATTATACTACATTTTTTTGTATTGATCTCCATCTCCCACTTCCTGCTTCATTCCCATATTTTATTGAGATCACTCTGTAGTGACTCACAATCTTCTTCCGTGTTCACTTTTTTCAAAAGTTTTGCATCATCCGCAAAGAAGCTCATATAACTATCAATTCCTTCATCCATATCATTAATATATATAGCAAACATTATTGGGGCCAGAACTGTTCCTTGAGGAACACCACTTATCACTTCATCCCAATTAGGGTGTTTGTCTCTTATCACTACTCTCATTTTTCTTTCTTGCAAAAAGTCTTCCATTTATTTCAGCAGTTTGCACTGTATTCCTCCTGTAGTTTCTAATTTCTTAAGCAACTTCTTTTGTGACACCTTGTCAAAAGCATTTTTCAGGTCTAGAAATGCACAATCAGCTCATCCATCTCTTTCTTGCATTATATCTATTAGCCTTGAATGGAAACATATTAAGTTTGTGACGCATGATCGTCCTTGTCTGAATCCAAATATAAAGAGAAACAAAAGAGAAAAGTCCAACACTAAGTATTGGGTGGTCCCAAATTTCAATCTAACGAGAAACCTAGACAAAATCTTATCGTCCTCCAACATTCGTCTCGCGACTTCCACAGGTACGAAAGTGAAGAACCTTTTAATCAAGAAAAAAGACCCATCCTTAAATATAAACAGCGTAGTATACGAAATCCCGTGTGGTGGATGTGACAAAAAATACATCGGTGAAACTAGCAGAGGTTTAGACACCAGATTAAAAGAACACCGAGCAGCTGTAAAACACCACAGGGTTAGTAGTGCAATAGTTAACCATGTCGGCGAAAGAGGCCATCTACCAAAATGGGACCAGGCAAAAATTCTCATGGATAACATTACACGGCAGGAAAGAAAGGCGATGGAGTCCGTTTTTATCAACATCCATGATAACATTAATAAGAGGACTGGGGATTTAATATGGGCTAAAGCAGCAGCACACTTTGTCGTCATGAATGATAAACACAGAGCCCCTGATCAAGACGGACATTTCAGCCACGCGAATACCAACAGTCGGATAATTGGTCCACCCGCTGTGATAGCCCGTCACACCGACAGATGAGGTCGAGTGGGGGACCAACCTGACACTTTGCCACGTTCCTTCTTTTGCCATATATATATTGACCAACTTGACTTCAAACTATGTTCCTCTGAAGAAGCCACTCAGGCGAAACTAGTCAGGAATAAAAGTATTTCCCTCAGCCCGTGTTCCCTTTACCTCCTATCCACATTATTGTTATTATTATTATTATTATTATTATTATTATTATTATTATTATTATTATTATTATTATTATTATTATTATTATTATTATTATTATTATTATTATTATTATTATTATTATTATTACTATTATTATTATTATTATTATCATTATTATTATTATTATTATGTAGTGGTAAATAGGATTATGATAGGAAGAGTTAAGGATGTACATGTGTTAAGGGGAGAGGGTGGGGGAATATCAGATCATTTTTTGGTGGAAGGTAAGCTGAGAGTGGAGGATAGATGGAGAAAGAGGAAAGGGACAAAAGGTAGGGAGGTTCTTAGAGTGAACTCCTTGAATGAAAAGGAAAAGGAGAAGGAGTACGAAAAGAAGCTGAAGGAGGAGTGGGAGGGAGTAAAGGATGGAGCAGAGATGGGTGTGGAGGAGGAATGGGGATGATTCAAGGAGGGAGTCTTAAAGTGTGCAAGGATGGTGTGTGGAACAAGAAGGACAGGGGGAAATAGAAGAAAGGGTAGTGAATGGTGGGATGAGGAAACAAAGAAGGCTGTAGAAGAGAAGAAGCGAGCATTCACAGATTGGTTACAAAAGAGGACGGGGGAGTCATATGAGACGTACAAAGAAAAGAAAAGAGAAGTAAAGCAAAAGGTAAAGGAGGCAAAGAGGAGAGCAGATGTGAAATGGGGTAGGAGTATGACAGAAAATTTTGAAAGTAATAAAAAGATGTTTTGGAAAGAAATTAAGAGAGGAAGAGGAGGCGAATCAAGTAGGGAAGAAAAGGTAAAAGGTACAGATGGAGAGATGATAATGGAAGAGATGGCAGTAAGGGGAAGATGGGCAGAATATTTTAGGGAGTTGCTAAATGTGAAGGAGGATAGGGAAGGAAAGATAGCTGCAGTGGGAAATGCGAAGAAAATGAGAGTGATGAGTGAGGAGAATGGAGGAGAAATAAGGAAGGATGAGGTGAAGGCAGGTGTAAAGATGATGAAAGCAGGTAAGGCACCTGGTCTGGATGGATGCCATGCAGAATGTCTAAAAAAGGGAGGTTCAGTGATGGTGGACTGGTTGGTGAGGTTATTTAATGTTTGCTGGAGAGAGGGTAGAGTACCGGAGGACTGGAGAAGTGCCTGTATAGTTCCTCTTTACAAGGGAAAAGGGGACAAGTGTGAATGTAGTAGTTTCAGAGGGATTAGCCTGTTAAGTGTAGTAGGGAAGGCTTATGGGAGGATCTTAATTGAGAGGATTAGGAGAGGAACAGAAGGAGTAATTGGTGAGGAACAGTGTGGATTTAGGACAGGTAGAGGTTGTGTAGATCAGATCTTTGTGGAAGACAGATATGTGAGGAAGCTATAGGAAAGGGGAAGGATGTTTTTTGGGCTTTTATGGATCTGGAAAAGGCTTAGGATAGGGTAGACAGAAAGGCACTGTGGGAGGTTATGCAGATTTATGGGATAGGAGGAAAGCTTTTGGGAGCTGTCAAGAGTTTTTATGAGAGTAGTAGAGCTTGTGTCAGGATTAGAAATGGAGAGAGTGAGTGGTTTGAAGTAAAGGTGGGACTTCGTCAAGGATGCGTTATGTCGCCCTGGCTGTTCAACTTATACATGGATGGGGTGGTGCGAGAGGTGAATGCTAGGGTAGTGTGTCGGGGATTGGAGATGGTTAAAGAAAATGGAGAAAAGTGGGAGGTGAGCCAGCTGTTGTTTGCGGACGACACTGCGCTTGTGGCAGGGTCAGAGGAGGGATTGAGGAAGCTGGTGGCAGAGTTTGGGAGAGTATGTGATAGAAGAAAGCTAAAGATAAACGTGGGTAAAAGTAAGGTGATGAGATGTACATGGGGTGAAAGTGGCAGTAGACTGGAAGTGAACATTAAGGGAGAGCGACTGGAGGAAGTGGATAGTTTTAGATACTTAGGTGCAAGTGTAGCAGGAAAAGGTGGAGTGAAGGTGGAGGTAGAATGTAGATTGAGAGAAGCGAGTAAATGCCTTGGTGGATTAAAGAGTGTAATGAGGAATAGACATTTGGGAATGGATGCGAAGAGGAGACTGTATGAAGGAGTGATTGTGCCAACAGCACTGTATGGGGCAGAAATGTGGAACATAAGAGAAGAAGAGAGAAGGAGTTTGAATGTGTTTGAGATGAGGTGTCTGAGAAGTATGGTGGGGGTTACTAGGCTGGATAGAGTGAGAAATGAGGAGGTGAGGAGAAGAACGGGGGTGAAAAAGGATTTGGGAGATAGGGTTGATGAAAGAATATTAGGATGGTTTGGACACATGGAAAGAATGAGTGAAGAAAGACTAGTAAAAGAGGTATGGAAGGCAGATGTGGAGGGAGTGAACATGAGGGGACGTCCTAGGATGAGATGGATGGATGGGGTAAAGGGGGCTTTGGGGAAGAGGGGAATGTCTGTTGAGGAAGGAAAGGAGAGGACGGAAGACAGAGGTGAGTGGAGAATGGTTGTATATGGATGATGTTGTGATTGTATAAGGAGGAATGGGCGGGGGGGTGGGGGGTGGGGTAGT
>NC_134782.1:82500575-82515575 GCF_046742065.1 Oratosquilla oratoria | reverse complement strand
CGGTATATCACAACTAACGCCACAGTCGGAAAAAAGAAAGTTGAATAAGTGAGTGTATATAATTCGACTGCTAACTGTAATCCTCTTCAGTACTAATGAAGAGGATTGCACTTAGCAGTCGAAATATATAGACTCGCTTATTCAACTCTTTCTTTTTTCCGACTGTGGCGTTAGTTGTGTTTTACAAATGTTTTACTACATTTCTCACCAGTGACATATCATATACATATATATATTTCACCTCCTCTGTCACCACTGTCACCGCCACTTTCGGCCCTCGACCGTTTACACTTCTATTAGTCTCGTAATTCCACTCACACGGCCCCTAGCCTTCGTTACGCCAGTTCCAATAACTTTTCAAGTTCCTCTTATGCAGTAGGCCCCATGCCTTGTATTTCTCATGTAATTCAGACCAGTCCTGAGGTCAAGGAAAGTTAATTAGTTCTTTTCTTTTCTTTCCACTACAATTACACTGTCTTGGTTACACTCAGGATCTCTCTTCCTCGTCTCCTTCTCGAGATCTCTATACCCTACGCCAAGCCACCTTCGTCTGACGTCACTAATTTTTCTAATCCAATCTCCTCTGACTTCTCAAATAAATGTCACTCCTTATGGGCGTGACTTTGAATTCATGCACCAATAATTTTTCCTCCTCCTCCACCTTTTCTCCAATCCGGAAAGCCGTTACAATGTCACAAGCAATATCGTTTACCTCAGCATTTGTCAAACGAAAATAACTTGCGCTCACAGAGTGTTTTGATTACATCAGCAATTATTACAACAGTCACCTCCCGTCGGTCGTGTTTATACGGACAGAACGGCGTCTCCAGTCTTTGTTTATAAAACAGTTGATGCCGAGCTAACGCGAGTCTGACTAAGCAATTGTCGCTTGTCGGCGACTAAACAATTCGCTGACTCAGTATTTCAATACCCTAGTGTTTCCTAACCTTATTAGCATTCGTACCTCCATCTACCGGCCCCTTACAAGGCTCGGCAGCTACCGTTGGTCGTCCCGACCAATTTCTTATTTCCCTCTTACAGGGCTTGCTAATATATTTTTAGAATAAGCTAATCTACCCTTGCGTAAAATTGTTTATCAAAGATATAAAGATATAAGCAACCCTCCAAAATACAACATTCATGCAATAAATGGTGAATAATATATAAGGCATGTCAATATATAAGGCATAAAATTCATTAAGAACACTATTAATCAATGGTGAATGTTGGAATAATACATATAAATGAACGTATAGATAAGCAGACACATGGTTAATGGGTTTTGACAGAGTCAACCTCCGGAATACAACAATGGCAATCAGTGCTGCCAACAACACTAAAAGTAAAGGTATAACAATAAATGTTATAATGGGAAAATCATTTGAGGGAGATCTTGACAATGGTCTTCTCGTAATTTTCAAAGGAGGTGAGTTTTCAGGCAATGTGAAATTGAAGGTTGAAATATAGGTATTATCAGTTAAATGCATTGTATTAAGGGTATTAGAAATTGTGGAAATAGTGTCTTCATGCAATTCACAATTATCAAATACAGAGATAAGACCTTCAACCAAATCCAATTTAGGACTCAACCCGGGACAATTGACTGATACCTTTGTCTTGTTAGGAAAAAACAAATAATGAGATCCTTGAATGTTACAATGAGGGATTTGGTCTACCAATTTTTTTTTATAATGGCAATTGTTCATAACAGACACATTCCTAACCAGAGAAGCTTCACATGAATTTTTCAAAGCTTCACGGAAGACAAAAAGGGATGAATGACAAAGATAAAGATTCCTATTAAATCTTTTACAATCCTTCAATTTGTCATTATAGATCCTGCTCTCCTTCAGATTGTCTACAGAAAGGATATAATTAATTGGGTCCACAACTGGAATATCTACTTCATATAATGAACCATTTACCTTCAATGGGAAGGGTATCAATTTGAATAAATCTTAGGTTGGAGGAGAACGGGATTTCAATAATAACTGAAGTAACATTTAAGTAGGAATTTAGCAATGGATAATATAATGCTACATTAGCTTCCTCAGAGAAAGGTTCAAAGTTCCAATCCTTCTTTGCTGACTTAATTACCTTTATAAGTTGAGGTATTGGTAGGAGAGAAGAAGTTACTTGACCCGAATTTGCCATAACTAAATCTTGTACAAAAGATTCCAACTGAACTTGCATCTCAGATAATTTCAAATGCATAGTACTGAGTAACAAGAAAAGTTGCATTGTATTCTCTTGTTCACTTTGTTTCAAACTGAGATTCTCTAAGTTATCTGAAATATCAGAGATCATTTCCTCAATGTTTTTAATGCTTGTTTGTAAATCATCAATTTTTCCAACTTTCTCCTTTAATGTATTTATGGGAAATTTCAAGTAAGCAAGGAAGGCAAAATTGGCAATTCCTAATCCAGCAAGAGCTCCTAAAGCCACTACTATTGCACTTCTCTTTTGTCTAACATTGCTTTTGAAATTTGAACCTATGATGTGCAATTTATCCTCTATTTCCTTTATCTTATTATCAAGTCTACTTTGAACATATTTACTGGAAATGGTCTGTTTTAATACCTTTAAGTTTTTATTTATGGAGTCCAGATTTTCTTTAATTTTTGTGATATTCTTGTAATCAAGAACTATTCTTACTACCTTATCCACCAAGATTAGGTCACCTTGATGGTGTACCAATGCTCCAGGACGAATCAGATTCCAGTCCATGGCACTCACCAAACTTAATATTATTAATAAGGCAGTTTTCATCTGTAAAATACATCAAGATTAATATTCAACTCAAGAAGGATATCATTATAATATTCTCTATACTCTTCAGGGTTCTCAACATTGATACACAGAGTATCAAAACACTCATCCTCATAAACCTGCAAACTAATCTTTCTCAAATAATCTAAATGTCCTATCAATTCTTCTCTTGTTTCTAAATGTTTAAGTCTAAATTTGTTCCCACCTGCAGAATCAATTACCCTATATGGACCAGTGTACCTTGGTGAAAGTTTATTATTGGGTGAAGTTAGTTTGACCATTACTAAATCTCCAATTTTCAATTCTAGTTTATGAGCTATTTTGTGTTGTTGTTCTTTCATCTCTTGTGAATACACCTGCATGTGTTTCCTAACTCTTTGGTGAATACTTTCAAAAGTATTTATCCTATTTGATATATAATCATCCATATTATATATGGGTTTCTGCTCTGCAGTCAACATTTCCTATGGCAGAGTTTTGTCCTCCCCAAAAATTATAAAATGAGGTGTATCACAAGTTCCTACATTAATTTGATTGTTCAGGGTACACTTATCACAAGGAATCCAAGTATCCCAAGTTGCACTATGAGGACTTATTAGAGTTCTAAGACATATAATTATTCTTTTTTTTTTTTTTTTTATTTAACCTTTCTACTACCCCGTTACTTTGGGGGTGATTCACTAATATATTGACTTTCTTTATATGGAATACACTACATAAATTTTTCAAGATTTTGTTATTAAGTTCAGTCCCATTATCTGAAACTAAGATATTAGGTGTAGTGAAATTACAGATTATCTGATCATAGATTACTGAAGCAATAGTTTCAGCTTTCTTATTGACTATGGGTTGTAATATAGAGAATCTTTACAAATAATCAATAACAACAAAAAGGTATTTAAATCCATTTTCAGACATAGGTAATTCTAATGTGTCAATGTGAACTCTTTCCCAAGGTTTCTGTGGAATGGGATAGGTGAGTATAGGAGCAGGTTTTGGTGTATTTCCTTTCACCTTTACACATTTTACACACTTTTCTATATAATCATATATAGATTTCTTCATACCTGGCCAAAAGTATTTAAGTTGTGCTTGTCTATAAGTTTTATCCTTTCCTGGATGTGAACTACAATCACTATCATGAAGTAACTTCAATATCTCATTTACAAGAGTTTGTGGTATAACCAACTGATTTACTTGACCTCTAGAGATATCTTTCCCACTTACAACTGTTTTCCTATACAAAATTCCATTAATCAAATGAAATTCCTCTATCTTATACCCCTTTGGTAGCTTTGGAAGATCTCCTCTTTGGGTTCATCAAATGCTTGATTAATGAATCACATGTCTCATCATCTCTCTGTTCTCTTATTAGCATTTCCTCTTCTAAAGTTACTAATTCTTCCATACTACAAACAAAATTAATCAACCCAGTCCCAGTCATTGGTTGACTAATGTTTCTAGAAAGTGGATCTGCTAGATTCCTTCTACCCGGAATATATTCAAATTGAACTTCATACCACTGGAGTATCGCAAACCATCTAGCAAGTCTGCCTCTAAGATTCTTATGCTTAAATAAGTTCTGAATAGCTGTGTGATCAGTCCAAACTCTGATGGGATACCCTAGTATCATATCACTAAAACTTTCCAAAGAATAAATTACTGCTAAAGTTTCTCTTTCTGTTATAGAGTAGTTTCTCTCCGCACTATTACAAACTCTTGATGTGTAAGCTATGGGTTTCAAAGTTCCATTTCTCTCTTGCATGAGTATGCCTCCTAATCCTATGTCAGACACATCAGTACAAAGAATGAATTCTTTTTCATAGTCGGGAAAAATTAAAATAGGTGAACTCATGAGTTTCTCCTTCAACTTGTCAAAAGCTTGCTGTTGTGCAGGTCCCCATATGAACTTTGAGTCCTTTCTCAACAAAGAACTTAGTGGATTAGCAATGTCAGCATATCTTTGAATGAATTTTCTATGATATCCTGTCAATCCCAAAAAGCTCCTAACCTTGTCTACATTGGTCGGAACTGGAAAATTCTTGACAGCGTCAACCTTTGAATTCACTGTACTAAGTCCGTGTCTGTCTATCTTCTGTCCTAAGTAAATGACACTGTCTTGCAAGAACTTACATTTTTCAAGTTTTACTTTTAACCCTGCTTCTCCTAGTCTTGAGAATATCAAATCTAATTTCTTAAAGTGCTCCACTGCAGTCTGAGAAACAATTAAAATGTCATCTAGAAATACACTGGCAGTGTTTCCTAACAATCCATCTAGAATAGTATTCATTAATCTCATGTAGGTTAATAGACTATTACATAATCCAAATGGCATTCTCTTGAACTCATAATGTCCTGTTGAAGTAGAAAATGCTGTGAACTCTCTTGAATTTTCATGCAACTCTATTTGCCAAAAAGCTGATTTGATATCTATAGTACTAAAATATCTATTCTCAGTTCCCAAACTTCTCAAAATGGCACCGATAATGGGTAATGGTAACCTATCACGAATGGTGTGCTTATTCAATTCCCTGTAATCAATAACTGGGCGCATAGTCCCATCTGACTTTGGTACTAAGATCAACGGAAAATTCCACTCACTTTTACTATGTTCAATAATATCCTGTGATAACATTTCCGTGATCAGTTTATCTACTACTGCTAATTTAGAGTGAGGAACTCTCTAGGCGGGTATGTAGATAGGTTGTGTTTCTGATTTTAGCTTAATATGATGTTTTAAAACAGTTGCTTTGCTTAAGGCGTCCCCCAGCAAAGCAATTGTTTTTTTGTGTTTCACAAGCAAAGCAAATAAACCTTCATCGAACTCAGGGCAATTAGTTGATTGTAATAATTCTTTATATCTATTTCTTAAGTCTATTCCTTCTTGAACTGAACAGATTGATGAAGTTGGTAATTCTATCTCCTCACTATTCTCATGTAAAATCTTAATACATCTTAATACATCCTATTTGTGTACCTTTCTTTAAAACTATCTCTTTATTCATAGTATTAATTACTAATACTTCTACTCTGTTCTTATTTGACTTATAAATCCCTGAGTCCCACTTCAATCCTTTAATTCTAACTGATTCTGGGACTGTAATTATTTCAGTCTACATTGATTCCTTCCAAACACACTTCAACCTTATTAATTGACATGGGATGTAACAATGTCGACCTTGTTACCCCACAATCTGCAATTATCAAGGCTTCAGTCGTTGATAATTTAGTAATTTCTGGGATTTCCTGAATTTCTGAGTTGGGTTAACAAGTTGCTTTGCTTTCTGTTGGTCTGGACCGCTCGGCCTCGTTATCTAAGATAGAAATGTTATCTAAGGATTCATTGATTCCTGTCACTGGTCTTAAGTCTGGTTGATTTAAAAATGGGATTAACTGTGACTTCACTAAAATTCCTAAGTCAGCAGGACAAATTGTCATGTTTTCTTTTCTCATAGTTGCAAATCCTATCAATAAATCTCCTGAAAAAACAGACTCTTCTACCACTATCACTGGAATGTACAAATGTTCATTTGTATATAAGACAACTTCTAGCTCCACTTTACCTAATGTTTTTAACTGATTTCCAGTTACACCTTGCAATGAGTAACGGATTGGTTCCAACATTTTCACTCCCGGGTTCAACTGGTTTAAAACTTTACTAGTAATTACATTAACTACAAACCCTGTATCAATAGATATTTGAATAGGCTTATTGAACACTTTACCCCCAATGAGAGGTCCTACAGGAGTTTTACCAACAGTAATTATCAGTTTGTCAGTTTCTTTCATCTCCCTTGCATTCCCATATTTAACACAATACCGCCTATCGGTATATATATGGAGAGTTCTAAAATTGCTTATTCTGTGTCTGGGGTTTTTCCTCTTAGCCCTGGGGGTACCCGAAAAATTTTGCATTCATGAGTCCTATGACCTATCTTATTATGATAAATACAGAATGGAGGGTTCCTACATTGATACTCACTGTGGCCCTCGTGTTTGCAATTTCTGCAAATAACTCCATAAAAACATTCTTGTGCTTTGTGTCCCCAGGTATTACAATTAAAACATAGGATTCTGGTATCCCTGGATGGACTTCTAGCATGTCGCCTATGTCCTACTTCTGTTTTCTTAAACTCTCTAGAGTTCCTATGTTGGCTTTGTTGATTTATAGGCATTTAATATGGGTTTATTGTTCTGGTCTCACTGTATCCTTGAAGAAGATAATCTACTTCTCCTAAACTTATATTTGATTTAAGATCTTTGTACAGCCTTTCTGCTGTTAAGTCATCAGAATTTTTTTGCTAACAATCCAAATGTGATCAATTTGATTACTTGAGAAATTTTCATTTCGTCACTTGATCCTTCTATCCAGTCTGAATCTTTCAAGATAGAATTCATGTCCTTTGACCACCTATCTAATCTAGCTAAGTACTCTGTGTCAGTTTCACTTGTCCTAACTTCTTTTATCATCCTAACTAATGACCTAATAGGATCCTGGTCACATTTGGACATAAAATGTTTAATGAATGCCTTCTTATAATCTTCATATTGGTTGATATCTTCCATTTGCTGGAAATTAATGACAAACCTAGCCCTCCCATGCTCAGGATCAATATTTTCCTTGAGTACCTTTTCTTTTTTCATTGGTTATGTTCTTACTTACTATAAGAGTATCTATTAAATTAAGATATTTGTTGACACCATAGGTATTAGATGCCCCAGTAAATTTTGGGATATTTGTGTTGGAGGTATGGACTTCATGTCTTAATACGTTAGAATTCTGAGCGGTACTGATACTAATACCTTGTTTTAGCCTGGCTGCTTGCGATGTCACTTCGGGATGTCAACTTCTATCTTGACGTCCTTCTTCAGCCTTGTCATCCGCCAGCGACGTTTTTCCTCAGCTTCATCACCCACTGCCTTGAAGACCGCCTTGTAGATGATGATCACCTTGAAGAATGCTTGTTCCACTCGTAGTAGTAGTTGCTTGTAGTTTGTAGATCTCTCGTTCCTCGAAACCAATACACTCTTGATTGTGGTTGCCCTATTCCCGTAGATTTTCTCGCACCACTTTGCTCTCCCGTTTATCTTGCACCACTTCACTCACCAGTTCTTTTCAGAGATATGTTTAACACCCAGTTCATCCCACCGCTGCCACCACTTTCACCTCCTCTGTCACCACTATCACTACCACTTTCGGTCCTCGACTGTTTACACTTCTATTAGTCTCGTAATTCCACTCACACGGCCCCTAGCCTTCGTTACGCCAGTTCCAATAACTTTTCAAGTTCCTCTTATGCAGTAGGCCCCATGCCTTGTATTTCTCATGTAATTCAGACCAGTCCTGAGGTCAAGGAAAGTTAATTAGTTCTTTTCTTTTCTTTCCACTACAATTACACTGTCTTGGTTACACTCAGGATCTCTCTCCCTCGTCTCCTTCTCGAAATCTCTATACCCTACGCCAAGCCACCTTCGTCTGACGTCACTAATTTTTCTAATCCAATCTCCTCTGACTTCTCAAATAAATGTCACTCCTTATGGGCGTGACTTTGAATTCATGCACCAATAATTTTTCCTCCTCCTCCACCTTTTCTCCAATCCGGAAAGCCGTTATAATGTCACAAGCAATATTGTTTACCTCAGCATTTGTCAAACGAAAATAACTTGCGCTCACAGAGTGTTTTGATTACATCAGCAATTATTACAACAGTCACCTCCCGTCGGTCGTGTTTATACAGACAGAACGGCGTCTCCAGTCTTTGTTTATAAAACAGCTGATGCCGAGCTAACGCGAGTCTGACTAAGCAATTATCGCTTGTCGGCGACTAAACAATTTGCTGACTCAGTATTTCAATACCCGAGTGTTTCCTAACCTTATAAGCATCCGTACCTCCATATACCGGCCTCTTACATATATATATGTATATATACATATATATCTATATATATATATATATATATATATATATATATATACATATATTTATAAATATATATATATATATACATATATATATATATATATATATATATATATATATATATACATATATATATGAGTGGATCGGTGGTGAGATAAACACGGAACCGTTTAAGAATTTATTCTGGCGTTTCTTCCTTACCAGGACTTCTTCAGAGTACATACACATTTAAACAATTCACAACCTAAATACCCGCCGAATCTATCCGCGTTCCACCATGGTCGGCCTGACCTCTCGTCCTCCTACGCTCTGCCTCGCAAAGTATCAAGCGGCTGGCCGTTTTTGTTAATTTAATAAATCCATTGCGGTGGTTGTTGCTCGGAGGGGAAGCGATGTAAGCTGCTTCAGTTATTTTTATTCTTTTCTTATGGAGTCCTTTCTGTAGCACCTCTACTCTGTCCCAGTCTGGTAAAAGGCCATGAGTATCTACATGAACCACTAGTGAGTTTGATACTTGGTGTGCCTTTACGTCATTCCTGTGCTCAACTGTCCGCTTCTTGATACCTCTACTGGTTTCCCCAGTTAGTAGCTCATAGGACAGTTTCCACACGGTATCTTGTAGACGACACCGTTTTCTTCTCCGTTGGCCACTACATTGTTCTGGTTCTAAACAATGTCTCCTATTTTCGTTCCCGTGCTGATCGCAATCTTGATACCGGTTCTAGTGAGCAACTGTCCCAACTCGCCTGAGTGGCTCGAGTTTGGTACGGACAAATAGTCCCTGCCATCATTTTCAGTCACGTCTCCTCTATTCGATATGCTCCTTTCTGCTATCTTTAAAACCTTTTCTCTGAGTAGGTACAACAGCCCTTCCGGATAACAGTTTGGTGAAAACGTTGAAAATGTAATCCACCTCATCTTTAATAAATTCTTCACTACAAATGCGGTATGTTCTCAGGAAGAATCCTATTACCACTCCACTCTTTATTCTCTCAATGTGGCCGGAGTAGTAGTGAATGATGTCGTCTTTATTGGTACTTTTTCTATGAAACTAGTCAGGAACAAACTCAAGACTAAGACTCATGTGTTTCCTACTCCGCTTACGCCAACCTGTCAGAATGTCTCAACACACACACAGACACACACTCACACACACACACATACACACACACACACACACACACACACACACACACACACACACACACTTTCGTCGAATGGACGGCGAGAATTGGTGTACCGAAGAAAAAGGAAAATCTACGTGGATCTCAACGTCCAAGAAGTGCCTTATTGTATTTATAGGGAAGGGGAGTGCTCGTGGAGTAGTGGGGGAGTGATAGGGAAGGAGAAGGGAAGGGATTATTGAGGGAAATAGAGGGAAATGAGGAAGAGAGGGACATGGTCCAGGAGGCCAGGCGTCTTGTAAACAAGAGGCGGACCGACAATAATGATTTTGGTGGCGACGGGATCAACAAAAATGTAAAGATTAGAAGTATAGATAAGAGCAGCACAGTGGAAGGTGATGATAGTAGTTTCCAGGGATTTAAAGAGGGTGGAAGGGATACCAACCTCCCCCGATTGGCAAGACTAGAACAAATGAAAGAACAAACTGAAGACTCAGTTATCAAAGTGATGAGACAGAAGGAGAATATAGTAAGAGACTTAGCAGATAAAAAGAAATGTATAATTATATTCGGAATGGAAGAGAAACATAACCTAGATAGAACTTCAAGAATCAAAGATGAAAATGAAAAATTAAGCAGTTTACTACAATTAGTTCAGGAAGATGAACCTGAAATCATGAAACAAATTGAAGAAATGCATAGGCTCGGAAAGTATAGTACAGATAAGACCAGACCAATTAAGATTAAATTCAGGTCACAAACGACGGCAGAGAATATCTTAACAAAAACAGGGAAACTAGCAACAAATGAACAATATAAAAAGGTATGGATAAAAAGAGAAATGAATAAAGAGGAAAGAGAAGAAGAAAAAATGAAAAGACATGAAGCTAAGGGAAAAAAACGAGATGAGAACAGAGTCAGAAAAAGAGAAGTTCTAATGGAGAGTAGTGAATATGAAAGTAAAGAAATACGACATACTAGAGAAAAACAAAAGGGAAACAGAGAATACAATGGAAGTGGCAGAAAACTAAGAGTTTCTTACACAAATATAGATGGATTAATAACAGGATTGAATGAGCTGAATGATTATTTGAAGGAAAAAGAACCGGACATAATGGGAATTGTAGAAACGAAATTAAAAGGTCCACTACCACCCAACAGTGTAGGACATGATGCATATAATTATTGGATTAGAAACAGAGAGACAAAGCAAGGGGGTGGAGTTATGTTCCTGACTAAGAAGGATATAAACGTGAGGTGTGTCACATATGGAAAGAATACAGTAGAGATGATTATGATCGAAGTGGAAGACAGAGATAAGAAGAGCAGAAAGTTTGTGATAAATTATGTGCCTCCAAAAACAGCCTCGTGTTAGAGGACACAAGGATAACATTGAATAAGATAATGGAAGATGGAGGAAGAATAGTTATGATGGGTGACTTTAATTGCAAAGAAGTCTGCTGGGAAGAGATGACAGTAAAGGGTTGAGACGGCTCATGGGGAAATGTTCTACTCGAGATGATTATTGAACAAACGATGACACAGTGGATACAGGAGAACGCTAGGTATAGAAATGAAGAAGAACCATCAAGACTAGACTTAATAATCATATCTGAACCTAGAATAGTGGACAAGATTGAATCTAAAACACCAATAAGTAAAAGTGACCACATATTGATTGAACTGGAACTAAATGAGGAAAAATACATGAAAAGAAATGAACAATATAGAAAAGGAAGATTGATGTATGAAAAATAAACTTTGATAAAATAAGAGAATTCTTTCAAAAAGAAAACTGGGAAGGAATATACAAAGAAGAAACAACAGTGGAAGAGAAATGGAATATTTTGACAAAACTTTATAAAAAAAAAAAAAAAAAAAAAAAGGGGGGGTGGAAAAGTATGCCCCAAGACAAAAACAAGAAAAAGAATGTGTAAAGTGCTGGTACAACAAAAATTGTAGGGAGTTAAAAGACAAAAGAGACAAAGCTTAGACAAAATAGAAGAAAGACAAAAGTCCTGAAAAATGGAAAATATATACTTGTTATAGAAATGAATATGTACAAGCGTGCAGAGAGGAAAAGAGAAAATATGAAAAAGATGTCATAGAAAAATGTAAAGATCAACCAAAACTGTTTTACATATTTGTAAACAACAAACTGAAAAACAAACAAGATTTGGAGAAATTAAGACAAGGAGGAGTTGAATACATAGAGGAAATAGAAATGGTGGAAATTATGAACAAGCATTTTAAATCAGTGTTTACAGGGGAGAACATACAACCTGAAGAGATCGAATGGAAAGAGAAAGTCCCCCCTATGAAAGAAATAGAAGTAACAAAGAATGAAATAATGGAACACTTGAGTAATCTTGATGTCAGAAAATCGCATGGACCAGATGAAATAGCAAACTGGATTTTGAAAGAATGCAGAAATGAAATGGCAGACAAAATACATATCATAATAAACAGTTCCTTGAAAGAAGGAAAAGTTCCAGAAGATTGGAAAAAAGCAAATTTAGTACCTATATATAAAGGGGGAAATAAAGAAGATCCTACCAACTATAGACCAGTCTCTCTAACAAGTACAATAGCAAAAATTTGTGAAAGAATTATCAAAAGTAGATGGGTAAAATATTTAGAAAAAAAAAACAACGTGCTAAATCCAAGGCAATTTGGATTCAGACAAGGACGATCATGCGTCACCAATTTAATATGTTTCTATTCAAGGCTAATAGAAAGAAAGAGATGGATGGGCTGATTGTGCATTTCTAGACCTAAAAAAGCTTTTGACAAAGTACCACATAAGAAGTTGCTTAAGAAATTAGAAACTACAGGAGGAATACAGTGCAAACTGCTTAATTGGATGGAAGACATTTTGCAAGAAAGAAAAATGAGAGTAGTGATAAGAGACAAACACTCAAAATGGGATGAAGTAATAAGCGGTGTCCCACAAGGAACAGTTCTGGCCCCAATAATGTTTGCTATATATATTAATGATATGGATGAAGAAATTGAAAGTTATATGAGCTTCTTTGCAGATGATGCAAAACTATCAAAAAAAGTGAACTCGGAAGAAGATTGTGAGTCACTACAGAGTGATCTCAATAAAGTATGGGAATGGAGTAGGAAGTGGGAGATGGAGTTCAACATTAAAAAGTGTAGTATAATGGAATTTGGAAAAAGCAAAAACAGAATAACAGGATCATATAAATTGGGAGAAGAAGGAATAAAAAAGTAGAAAATGAGAAGGACCTGGGAGTCATTGTTATGAATAATATGTCACCTGAGAAACATATAAATAAGATTTTTGGAGAAACTTATAATTCAATTAGAACAATCAAAGTTGCATTTACATACCTGGATGAAGAAATGGAGAAGAAAATTCTAATCACTCTGATAAGACCAAGATTGGAATATGCAGCAATGATGTGGTCACCAAGTACAAAAAAATGTACAACAAAACTTGAAAGAATACAAAGAGCAATTACAAAATTGGCACCAACACTCTCAAAACTATCATATGAAGAGAGACTAGTAAAAATTGAACTACAGACACTAGAGCAAAGAAGAGAGGATTTTATAGCTATTTACAGAATCATGAAAGGCATAGAAATTATTGATAGAGAGAATCTGATAAAATGGGATGACAGAAATATAAGAGGACACGGAAAGAAAATCAAGAAAGACAGCTATAGAAGAGATCTGAAAAAGAACAGCTTTCCTCACAGAGTAATAGACAGTTGGAACAAGTTAGATGAGAAAGTGGTGTGTGCAAAAACAATACATGAATTTAAAAATAGTTTAGATAAAATGAGATATGAAGACGGGACACCACGAGCATAGCTCCCCTTCCCGTAAAATACAACTAGGTAAATACACACACACACATATGTATACTAGTATATATATATATATATATATATATATATATATATATATATATATATATATATATATATATACACACATATATATACATATGTGTATATATATATATATATGTATATATATTCATATATATATATATATATATATTTATATATACATATATATATATATATATATATATATATATATGTATGCACAAATTTCACAAGTCACACGTGAATCACAAATATGCAGAGTCCACTAGGAAAAGGACTCCGTGTGTTTTTCCTTTTCCTAGTGGACTCTGCATATATATATGTATGTATGTATGTATTCATGTGTGATAGAAGAAAATAATAGAATAAAAGTGATATACAAAATAACATTCCGTACTACCCCTATGGAATGAAATATCGATGGCGCTAGACAACTGCCCTCTAAGTTCAACCGACAACAGGTAAACAACTTTATACCCGTCTCACGGTCTCACGAAGCAGAGTTCCTTCACAACAGCGTCGACGTAGTCAGCATAGGTGGGACGTCGAAGTCGATCGATACGCGTTCCTAGTCGATACTGTGTAAGGCTTACAACTGACATGGTTGTACGCGTTCCTAGTCGATACTGTGTAAGGCTTACAACTGACATGGTTGTCTTCAGCGTATCTTCATATCCGTGGGTACGAAGAAGACCTGATGTCAGATGTCACCGTAAATGGTGCTGATCGAGATCAAGTCAGCGATGAAGTTCGTTGTACAAGTGGAAGCTTTGGTTGTGGTCTATCGTCGTTATATTACGAACAGTGATTCTCCATCAGGGTTATGTTTATCTATTTATAAAGTTACATGTTGGGGGGGAGGGGGTAAATGTATAATGTTTTAAAAAACCTAGTGTTAATTCTGTACTACGATATCCTTGGCTAGCCACAAGTAGGGTGAAAAATATGTTTTCTTGCGAGATCTATTTTTATTTCATTTTTATTTTTTTCATTGTTATCATTATAATTATTATTTGTAGAACCAAAATGAGTTTTATTTTTTCTATTGCGCCTGTATGTTGTCTTTTTTTCGAGTAACGGGATAAGTGGCTAAATATACCAATTCAAGAAAATAGATACAGAATTTCCACAAGGGATATCACTACGGCTGCCTCCTGCGCTATTAACTTCGGTATAAGTGATGTGATTAGAACACTCGTTGAACTCAGTATCGTCAGCTTACGTTGTTGAATAAAACTGATAACTTCTGTACCGTAAAACAGCTCCAATATCCAGGTTCGCTGTGGAGCTTACGCATTGGTGAGACCATCAACATTTATGTGA
>NC_134782.1:82485575-82495575 GCF_046742065.1 Oratosquilla oratoria | reverse complement strand
TCTCTCTGTCTCTATCACATTCTATCTCTCTCTCTCTATCTATCTATCTATATATTTATCCATCTCATTCTCTCTATCTATCTATCTATCTCATTCTCTCTCTCTCTATCTCATTTTCTCTCTCTCTCTATGACATTCTCTCTCTCTATCTATCTAGCTATCGAGCTGTCTCTCTATCTATATATCTCTCTATCTATCTATATGTTTATCTATCTCATTCTCTTTCTCTATCTATCACATTCTCTCTCTATCTACCTATCTATCTATCTATCTCATTCTCTCTTTCTCTATTTATTTAATTTTCTCTATGTTTCTATCTATCACATTCTCTCTCTTTCTGTCTATATGTATATATATATATATATATATATATATATATATATATATATATATATATATATATACATATAAACATATTTGTATCAATTGACATTTGGAAATAAACTCATCTGCTGGGATTCGAACTCCCGCCTGAGCGGCTTGCGTCTTACAAGACGAAGACCGTACCAACACACCAGCAGATGAGTTCATTTCCAAATATCAATTGACACAAATACTTGTCGGATGACTAGCCTGCATAAAGGATTTGATGAAATACAGTACATACCACGTTCCACCCGGGTGCCCTCGGCGGAACGACTGGGCCGTGAACTAAGTCGTTTCGTTTTGAAGGGTCAGGATGGCATGATGGTACGATTCTCGTCTTGTAAGACGCAAGCCGCTCAGGCGGGAGTTCGAATCCCAGCAGATGAGTTTATTTCCAAATGTCAATTGACACAAATACTTGTCGGAAGACTAGCCTGCATAAAGGATTTGATGAAATACAGTACATACCACGTTCCACCCGGGTGCCCTCGGCGGAACGACTGGGCCGTGAACTAAGTCGTTTCGTTTTGAAGGGTCAGGATGGCGTGATGGTACGATTCTCGTCTTGTAAGACGCAAGCCGCTCAGGCGGGAGTTCGAATCCCAGCAGATGAGTTTATTTCCATATATATATATATATATATATATATATATATATATATATATATATATATATATATGTATATATATATCATTCTCTCTATCTATCTATCTATAAAATTCTCTCTATTTATCTCATTTTCTCTCTGTCTCTATCACATCATTCTCTCTCTCTCTCTCTCTCTCTCTCTCTCTCTCTCTCTCTCTCTCTCTCTCTCTCTCTCTCTCTCTCTCTCTCTCTCTCTCTGTCTCTCTCTCTCTCTCTCTCTCTCTCTCTCTCTCTCTCTCTCTCTCTCTCTCTCTCTCTCTCTCTCTCTCTCTCTCTCTCTCTCTCTCTCTCTCTCATACACACACACACAGGCGCGCGCGCGTCGGTCGAAGTGTCAACGAAGTTTGGAACTCCAAGAAAAATTCAAGTTTCATCGATCTCAACAACGAGGGAGTATCTTTGTTGTATTAATAGGGAAGGGGAAAGCTCGTGGTGTAGGGGAAGGTGAAGAAAAAGAAGAGAGAGATTACTGAGGAAAATGGAAGGAAATGAGGAAGGGGACGAATGGGCACAGGAATTCAGACGGCATGACAACAAGAGAGGAGCAGACGACAGTGGTGAAGTCGAAGAGATTAGTAAAAATGAAAAAATTGATAATATAGATAAGAGCAGCGTAATGGAAGGTGAAGATAATTATTTCCATGAATCTAATGAGGGAGAAAATGACAACCTCCCCCGACTAGTAAATCTAGAGGAGAAACAAAAAAAATGAACAAAACATGGGAGGTTAGGTTTAATCAATTAACACTAGTTACCCAAAGAGTTGATAAACTGAAATGACTAAAGAAGGAGGAAACCTAACTAAAGAAATAGAAGAATTAAAATGCCAGTTAAGAGAAGTAAAGGATGAGAATGAGGAATTAAAGCGAAATAATAAAAAAAATAAAGAGTCCATAGCAAAATAGGTAAGTGGCTGGAAGAAAGTACAAGAGAACAATAAAATTGAATTTAGAGGTGTAGTGGAACAGCAGATGAAAGAACAAACTAAGGACACAGTTATTAAAGTAATGAGGGAGAAAGAGAACATAGTAAGATACTTAGAAGATAAAAAGAAATGTACAATTATATTAGGGATGGAAGAGAAGTATATTCCAAATAGAAATACAAGAGTAAAGGAGGAAAAGGAAAAAGTAAATAATATATTAGAAGTAGTTCAAGAAGATGAACCAGAAACAGTGAAACAAATAGAAGAAATATATAGAATAGGGAAATACAATACATATATGACCAGACCAATTAAGGATAAATTCAGGTCACAAACAACAGCAGAGAATATCTTAGCAAAAACAGGGAAACTACCAGACAGTGAGCAATATAAACAGGTATGGATAAAAAGAGAAATGAATAAAGAGGAAAGAGAGGAGGAGAAAACAAAAAGACTAGAAACTAAGGAAAAAACGAGAAAAGAACAGAGTCAGAAAAAGAGGAATTCTATTGGAGAGTAGTGGATATGAAAGTGAGGAAATGGTTCATAGCAGAGAAAAACGGAAGGGAAACAGAAAACACAATGGAAGTAGCAGAAAATTAAAAGTATCTCACATAAATATAGATGGCTTAATAACAGGCTTGAATGAACTGAATGATTACCTGAGGGAAAAAGAACCGGGCATAATGGGAATTGTGGAGACAAAATTGAAAGGTCCACTACCACCCAACAGTGTAGGACATGGTGTATATAATTATTGGATTGGAAACAGAGAGGTAAAACAAGGAGTGGAGTTATGTTGCTGACTAGGAAAGATATAAATGTGAGGAATGTCACATATGGAAAGAATAGAGTAGAGATGATTATGATGGAAGTGGAGGACAGGGATGGGAAGAGCAGGAAGTTTGTAGTAAATTATGTGCCTCCTAAAACGACTTCATGGGAAGAGAGAGAACAGAAATGTATGTTAGAAGACACAAGGATAACATTAAATAAGATAATGGAAGATGGAGGACGAACAGTTATAATGGGTGACTTTAATTGTAAAGAAATCTGTTGGGAAGAGATGGCAGTGAAGGGTGAGACGACCTATGGGAAAATGTACTACTTGATATGATTATAGAACATACAATGACGCAATGGATACAAGAGAATACTAGGTATAGAAATGAGGAAGAACCATCGAGACTGGACCTAATAATCACATCAGAACCCGAAATAGTGGACAAGATTGAATATAAGACACCAATAAGTAAAAGTGACCACATATTGGTTGAACTGGAACTACAATTCGATTAAGGAAGAGGACTGTACGGAATCCATTTGGGTAGAGATTATAGGCAAGAATAAGAAAGTTATTATTGGCGTCTTGTATAGACCTCCTAACCTCAGCATTGAGCAGACTGATCCCCTGATTCATGAAATTCACAGAGCGTCCCAGTACAAAAACGTTGTGATCATGGGAGATTTTAATTATAGAAACATTGACTGGGAAACTTTAACAGGAGATCATGAAACGAAGAAATTCCTAGATGTGGTACAGGATAATTTCCTAAAACAAGTGATTACCGATCCCACGAGGGGACAAATTACTCTGGACTTAATTTTAACAAATAATGAGCACCAAATTAGCAGCGTAATAGTGGGAGATAGTCTAGGCTCTGGCGATCATCAAGAAATAAGATTTAATGTTATTTTGGAACAAAAAATAAAAAGTACGAATAACGTTCAAGTACCAGATTTCAGGAAAGCAAGCTTTGACAATAAAAAAAATATTTGAAATTGAATACGAAATGTCATGCGGACGTTTCAGACATTGTTGTTTCTCGTAGGGGGGCTGAGAGTCAGGTCGGTACTAAGAGCCGGGTCACGGAGGGTAATATGCATACCTTAGGTCAGGTCATTTGGGGGCGAGGGCCCAACAGTCAGGTCAGCGATTTAGAAGAAATGTATAGCAATCTAACTGATCTAATTATTAATGTACAAAACACATTTATCCCCCTAAAGTCAATACGGAAAAATAGTAATGCTCCCAAATGGATGACGGACAGATTGAAAAGTGGGATCGGAATGAAAAGAGGACTTTACGTAAAAAACAAAAAAAAACAAAAACGGGGAATCACACCTTAGATCAAGATATAACGAAATGGCAACGCTGCTTAAAAGGAATACACGTCCTGCGAAACGTTATTATGAAATCAAGGTGGCCAGTCAAGCAAAATCCAGCCGTTTCTTTCACCTCTATAGAACAAAAAATAAAGAAAGAATAGGACCAATTAAAAACGATGAAAATGACATGATAGAATCGGAGGAAAAAATGAGTGAGGAGTTTAACAATTATTTTCTATCGGTGTTTACTGATGAGAGGTTAGATAAAGTACCTGACTGCGATCCGATTTACAGAGAGGATGAAGAAAGTAGTCTATCTAATATCAGCATTAGTAAAGAGGAAGTAGTCAAGCAGATTGAAAGACTTAAAGCTACAAAATCTCCGGATCCAGACGAAATTTTTCCAAGAATGCTTAAGGAGTGTAAATTTGAAATCTGCGACCAGTTAACTGAAATATTCAATAAATCGGTAGACACTAGTTTTGTGCCAACTGCTTGGAGGCAGGCAAACGTTGTTCCTGTTTTTAAGAAGGGAGATAGATCGTCCATATGCAACTACAGGCCAATCAGTTTGGCATCGATTATAGGAAAAATGCTTGAATCAATAATAGTAAATAGACTCAGAGAACACATCGAGGGGCATAATTTAATTCGTGATTCACAGCATGGTTTCTCCAAGGGTAAGTCATGTGTGACTAATCTTCTATCCTTTTACACTAAAATATATAAGGCGTCAGATAACAATGAAAATTACGATGTTATTTATCTTGACTTTAGCAAAGCGTTCGACAAGGTGCCTCACCAGAGACTACTAAATAAAATCAAAGCCCATGGCATAGGAGGAAAAGTGTTAGAATGGATTAGAGCTTGAATTAGTAACAGAAATCAGCGGGTCACCATAAATGGAATAAAATCTAGGTGGGGCAATGGTACTAGCGGGGTCCCCCAGGGCTCGGTTTTGGGCCCCTTGTTGTTCATTATGTACATAAATGACTTAGACGATGGGGTAAATAGTGATGTTAGTAAGTTTGCGGACGACACTAAAATAGGACGCCTAATTGGGTCAGGAGACGACGCAGAGATTCTGCAGGATAATCTTAATAAATTGTTAACATAGTCGGAGAAATGGCAAATGAACTTCAATATCTCTAAATGTAGTGTGTTAAATGTAGGGCTACACAACCCCAAAAATAGATACATCTTAGATAACACGTTTTTAGAAAAATCTGAGTACGAGAGGGACTTGGGAGTTCTGGTGAGTCCGGACCTTAAAACCAGGAAACAGTGCATTAGCGCCAGAAATAAAGCTAACAGTGCATTAGGTTTCATTGCTAAGACGGTAACGAATAGAGGTGCAGAGGTAATTATTAAACTCTATCTAGCGATAGTTAGACCCATCCTTGACTCTGCGGTACAGTTTTGGTCTCCGTCCTACAGAATGGATATAAATTCACTAGAATCAGTACAGAGAAGAATGACCAAAATGATACATGGACTCGGAAATTTACCTTACGAAGAGAGGCTAAGGCACCTAAACTTACACTCTCTGGAAAGACGCAGAGTGCGGGGTGATCTAATAGAAGTGTTCAAGTGGATCAAAGGCTATAACAAGGGAGATGCAAACAAGGTCATCATAATAAAACAACAATGCAGGACTCGCAGTAATGGGTATAAACTGGACAAATTTAGATTTAAGAAGGAAATAGGCAAGAATTGGTTTACTAATAGGGTGGTCGATGAATGGAATAAACTTAGTAACCATGTAGTAAGCGCTGAAACTATCAGTTGTTTTAAAAAACGATTAGACAACTTTATGGATGGGGACGACAGGTGGTGATGGATACGGAGCTGCCTAGTGTAGGCCTTATGGTCTTTTGCAGTCTCCTTTATTCTTATGTTCTTATGTAAATGAGGAAAAATACATGAAAAAACGAACAATATAGAAAGGGAAGATTGATGTATGAAAAAAGAAATTTTGATCAAATAAGAGAATTCTTTCAAAAAGCAGGCTGGGAAAGAATACACAAAGAGGAAAGAACACGTCTAGTAGAAGAGAAATAGAATATTTTGACTAAAATTTATATAGGAGTGGAAAAGTATGTTCCAAGACAAAAACAAGAAAAAGAATATGTAAAGTGCCGGTACAACAAAAGATGTAGGTAGTTAAAAGACAAAAGAGATAAAGCTTGCATAAAATGGAAAAAAGAAAAAATACCTGAAAATGGAAAATATATACTAGTTACAGAAATGAATATGTACAAGTGTGCAGAGAAGAAGAGAGAAAATGCGAAAAAGATGTCATAAAAAATGTAAAGATCAACCAAAACTATTTTACAGATATGTAAACAACAAACTGAAAAACAAACAAGAATTAGAGAAACTATGACAAGGAGGAGTTGAATACACAGAGGAAATAGAAATGGCAGAAATTATGAACAAGCAAATTAAATCGGTGTTTACGAGGAAGAACATACAACCTAGAGATATCGAATGGGAGGAGAAAGTCCCCCTATGAAAGAGATAGAAGTATCAAGGAATGAAATAATGAATCACTTGAGTAATCTCAATGTCAGAAAATCGCATGGACCAGATGAAATGGCAAACTGGATTTTGAGAGAATGCAGGAATGAACTAACAGACAAAATACATAGTCTAATAAACAGTTCATTGAAAGAAGGAAAAGTTCCAGAAGATTGGAAAAGAGCAGGTATAGTACCAATATATAAAGGGGGAAACAAGGAAGACCCTACTAACTGAAGGCCGGTCTCTCTAACAAGTACGATAACTAAAATATGTGAAAGAATGATTAAAAGTAGATGGGTAAGGCATTTGGAAAAAACAACGTACTAAATCCAAGGCAATTTGGATTTAGACAAGGACGATCATGCGTCACAAACTCAATGTGTTTCTATTGAAGGCTAATAGATGTAATACAAGAAAGAGATGGATGGGCTGATTGTGCATTTCTAGACCTAAAAAAAGCTTTTGATAAGGTGCCACATAAGAAGTTGCTAAAGAAATTAGAAACTGCAGGAGGAATACAGGGCAAACTGCTGAAATGGATAGAAGACTTCCTGCATGAAAGAAAAATGAGAGTAGTGATAAGAGACAAACACTCAAATCGGGATGAAGTGATAAGTGGAGTTCCACAGGGAACAGTACTGCCCCCAATAAAGTTTTATATATATATATATATATATATATATATATATATATATATATATATATATATATATATTAATGATATGGATAAAGAAATTGAAAGTTATATGAGCTTCTTTGCGGACGATGCAAAATTGTTGAACAAAGTGAACACCGAAGAAGATTGTGAGTCACTACAGAGTGATCTCGATAAAGTATGGAAATCGAGTAGGAAGTGGGAGATGGAATTCAATATCAAGAAGTGTAGTATAATGGAATTTGGAAGAAGCAAAAAAAGAATAGTGGGATCATATGGATTGGGAGAAGAAGAAATTAAAAAATGAGAAGGACCTGGGAGTCATTATTATGAAAAATATGTCCCCTGAGAAACATATAAACAAAAGTTTTGGAGAAACTTATCATTTGATAAGAACAATCAAAGTGGCATTTACATACCTGGATGAAGAAATGGTGAGGAAAATACTGGTCACATTGATAAGACCAAGATTGGAGTATGCAGCGACGACGTGGTCACCAAGTACAAAAAAAAATGTATAACAAAACTTGAAAGAATACAAAGAGTAATTACGAAATTGGCACCAACACTCTCAGAACTATCATATGAAGAGAGACTTACAAAACTTGAGCTACAGACATTAGAGGAAAGAAGAGAGAGAGGAGACTTGATAACTATTTATAGAATCATGAAAGGCATAGAAACTATTGATAGAGAGGATCTAATAAAATGGGATACTAGAAATACAAGAGAACACGGAAAGAAAATAAAAAAGACAGTTATAGAGGAAACCTGATAAAGAACAGCTTTCCCCACAGAGTAATAGACGTTTGGAACAAGTTAGATGAGAAAGTGGTGTGCAAAAAACAATACACGAGTTTAAAAACAGCCTAGATAAAACGAGATATGAAGACGGGACACCACGAGCATAACTCCCCTTCCCGTAAAATACAACTAGGTAAATACACACATACACTCAGTCGATCTTTCTGACTGGTTTTCTGTCACTCTGTGTCTCTTCCTCTCTCTACCTCTTTCTATCTCTCCTTTTCTCTCAGTCTTTTTCCTGAAAATTCCATGGCATTTGATCCAGCCATTTGGTCGTAATGCTGCTAACAACGAACAAAGAAACAAAGAAACTCAATATATATATATATATATATATATATATATATATATATATATATAGATAGATAGATAGATAGATAGATAGATAGATAGATAGATAGATAGATATTCACTATACACCCACTATCGGAGAAATAATAACGGAAGTACAGGACTACAGATAGTAGTCGAAATATACAGTTTCCCTGTACTTCCGTTATTATTTCTCCGATAGTGGGTTTATAGTGAACATTTACAAATGTTTTATAACATACCAATTTCCATACATACATATATATATATATATATATAAATATATATATATATATATATATATATATATAAATATATTCATATCTATGTATACATATATACATATATATAATATAATATAGTATAATATAATATAATATAATATAATATAATATAATATAATATAATATAATATAATATAATATAATATAATATAATATAATGTAATGTAATGTAATATAATAAAATAAAATAAAATGAAATAAGATAAAATAAAGTAGAAATGAAAAACCCGGACCAAGTCCAGGGACGAAATTATATAATTGTCCGTATCGGTAATCACGACAGCTATACAGACTAACTACGCGGGGGGTGTATTTCATTCTTTATTTAGACCAGATAATCAGCAGCAGTAGTAACACTCTATCCCTGCCGTATCGGGTGGGACTTTTCCTCTCCTTCTGGCTGCCGTCAGTTTGCTTTATTCATCTCCGTGGCACCCTCTGGCTTGAGAAGAATTTAAGTTGGACAGATTTAGATTTAAGAAGGAAATAGGCAAGAATTATTTTACTAATAGGGTGGTTAACGAATGGAATAGACTTAGTAACCATGGAGCGAGCGCTGAAACTATCGCTTGTTTTAAGAAACGGTCAGACAACTTCATGGATGGGGATGACAAGTGGTAATGGACATGGAACTAACTAATGTAGGCCTTATGGTCTCTTTTAGTCTCCTTTATTCTTATGTTCTTACGATAGTCTCAATTCACCCCTTCTATACGATGTGAGAATTTCCCTTTTATTATGGTCACCCCTGTTAACACAACTTCATAAATGACATCACAAATTAGCGTGCGTGATAATTATCACCCACTTAATTTCTTTTTTCTCACAGAGCACAACATATCACGGTGCACATTAAGTCCCAGTCACACAAAGCTTACGACCTGTTTCCGACTACCTTCGACCGAAAATCAAGCGATCGGTCGGCGACACAAAACCTATGCAAGGAATTGAAATGGAAAAAAATCAATGTGGTTGATAAGATGAAAATCTATGTACTAGGAACTATTCAGTGTGTGTTGTAATATATCTATTTATCGATCTATCTTTTTATCTATCTTATTACCGACTACCAACGACTTCCAAAGACTACCTGCAACTGGCCGGCGACCACCCGGTCGCCGGTGGCCGGAAACAGGTCGTAAGCATGGTGTGACTAGGCCCTTACTTCCTCCCTCACCTCAACTCACCACGCCATATATCGCCTGGCTTTCAATCACTTCAACACACTGACGTATCTTACAGAGTTGTGTCCTCTCTCATGTCAAACGATTTCAGTCATAGGAGGGATAATTTAAGGTCTCGATCGGTAGGGACCCCGTTTCGTCTCAACTCCAGACCATCAAGGGGTTATCACACAGGGCCTCCAACTTC
>NC_134782.1:82468075-82480575 GCF_046742065.1 Oratosquilla oratoria | reverse complement strand
GTGTGAGCAAAATTTGACGCAGCCCGAAGGGATTTCTCCCCGTCCTCTCATTTATGCAATGGGGGGACGGAGAGGGGGGGTCGCCGATTTAATGAAGCGGCCTTGCTGTGGATGTGCTGTGTCTTGCGACACTGCTTCTGACCCAGGGCAGTGGACAAGGTGCAGGGATGACCCGTCATTTAGGAGGTGCTGAGATGAGAGGGAGGGTGGAGGGGTGTGGAGTGTATTCAGGGATGGAATGGGTGGGAATGATTTTATGCCTTTTTCTTTTTGGCTACCCCCCTTGTAAGAGGGGAAAGCCTTGGTATATGTATGTATGTACTACTCTCATCTTTCTACCAGTCAGGAAATCCTCCATCCATTTTAGTAGGTTCCCTTGTATTCCTCCTATGTGTTCCAGTTTTTTTTAGTAATTTTATGTGTGGTACTTTGTCAAAGGCTTTTTGCAAGTCTAGGAATGCACAATCAGCCCATCCATTTCTTTCTTGCACTATGTCTATTAGCCTTGAGTAGAAACATATTAAGTTTGTGGTGCATGATCTTCCTTGTCTGAACCCGAATTGTCTTGGGTTTAATATGTTGTTGTCTTCCAGATGTTTTACCCATCTATTCTTGATGATTTTCTCACAAATTTTGGCTATAGTGCTTACGTGTGTGTGTGTGTGTGTGTGTGTGTGTGTGTGTGTGTGTGTGTGTGTGTGTGTGTGTGTGTGTGTGTGTGTGTGTGTGTGTGTGTGTGTGTGTGTGTGTGTGTGTGTGCGCGCGCGCGTGTATATATATATATATATATATATATATATATATATATATATATATATATATATATATGTATTTATGTATGTATGTAAAGGAGGGGAGCAGGTTCTCAGTAATACACGTGGAGTTAAAAACGACAGCATTGTTGTAGTTGTTCAGCTTTTTCTTCGTATTCTCGATTTTCCTGATTAGAGATTTTCCATTAACCGGGTGAATTGAAACTAGGTCTCTATATTCTTCCATTTGTTCTTATTTGAAATCGACGTTTCGTCTTGAAAAAGACATTATCAAGATATAACTGAAATACCAAAAATTACATGGTAACAGTAAAGGTACAAGACAATATCAAGATATAACTGAAATAACAAAAATTACATGGTAACAGTAATAGTGACAAAAAATAATAAAGATGACAATTTTGTGAAAATGAATACGAAGACTTATATTTAAAGGGAGGAGAGAAAGAAGGGAGAGTGACAAGCCGAGGATGACCGATGTATATATACCTAAGATCAGGTCAGACAAAAGGGGGGCAGACAATAGGAATCTCAGAGGTCAAGGGGTAAGGGGGTTGGGTGTGGGGGAGGGTTAGGCGGGTGTGGTCACCGAGGGTGAGGGAGGAGTGGAGGTAAAGTGAGAGAGAGAGAAGGGGTAGAGGGAGGTAGGGAGGGGGGATTTTTATTTCTATATAATGGGATAGAAGAGATTAGATTGCTCTGGATGTTAATGACTGGAGCTTTGTCTGTAATGTGAAAGGCTTCGAGTAATTGTAGTCTCCTAGGGTCAGTGCTCGATCCAATAATTTTGGTGTTATTGATCAAATCACTCCTTCTGAGTTCAGCGTTATGGAAATTCCTATGATGTTCTTTGATTGCTCCCTCTTGTAAATGTAAAGATAGGCGACGGCTGACTTTACATCTAGTAAAACCAATGTGGGAATGAGAGAGGAGATTACAATTTCCTGTAGAACAGTGGTATTGGTACACTACATTAGTTCTAGATGTAAAGTCAGATCGCCTAGACAAATTGTTTGTCGTGATCAGAGAGGAAGTTTTTGGATTTTTGTAGTAGATGAGAACTCTGATTTTGTTGTTCTCATTTGTAGGAAGGCAATTCTTATGAATGATATCCCTAATGACTTTTTCATTTTTTTTTTTTTTTTTAATTACTAGTGAAGGTGTTTCTGTAGTAAATGTTAACGAAGTTATGATTCTGTGGTTCTTTGATTGTGAGATGGGATTCTAGCATTTTGTTGGTAATAGAATCAAAGTCAGTGTTAGAATACCCATTGTTTGTGAGCATTTGTCTAAGGTGTTGAAGTTCACTGTGTAAAGCTTGCCACGAGGAACACACTGATATGGCTCTTTTTACATATGCTCTAATGACACCTTTCTTGTAGTTGTCTGTGCACTCGCTCTTGCCATTCATGCATTTATCCACGTTGGTGGGTTTTCGATATACACTAGTAATGAAGTTGTCGGAAGTAGAATCAACCAGCACATTCAGGAAAGGGAGTAAACCATTGTTATTCATTTCAGTGGAAAAAGTTAAGCTTGAAATTTCTTGAAGTTGGCACCGTATATTTTCTAACAAATCAACAGAAGGGGTGCTGACAAAGATGTCATCTACATATCTACAGTAGATAGATGGTTTTAACTCTCCGTCCTGGAAGACTGATCTTTCTACAGCAGACATGAAGGCCTCAGCGAAGAGGACACCTAACGGTGATATTTCTTGTCACCATTACTGTTACCATGTAATTTTTGTTATTTCAGTTATATCTTGATATTGTCTTGTACCTTCACTGTTACCATGTAATTTTTGTTATTTCAGTTATATCTTGATAATGTTTTTTTTTTTCAAGACGAAACGTCGATTTCAAAAAAGAACAAATGGAAGAATATAGAGACCTAGTTTCAATTCACCCGGTTAATGGAAAATCTCTAATCAGGAAAATCAAGAATACGAAAAATAAACTGAACAACTACAACAATGCTGTCGTTTTTAACTCCACGTATATATATATATATATATATATATATATATGTATATATATACATATATATATATGTATATATACATATATATATATGTATATATACATATATATATATGTATACAATGTACATATATATACATATATATATATACATATATATATATATATATATATATATATATATATATATATATATACACAAAGGATTACAAAGGCGGAGCATGCCGACAGGAGACCTTTTGATCCATATCTAGGTCGGATGCGAAAAAAAAATCATATTAATAATAAAATAATAAATAAAAACTATAATAATGTAAATAACAAATAAAATACATAAATAAATGCATAGGTATAGTTAAATAATAAACAAACAGGTAAATAGTACATAATAATAAAATGACATATAACTTCTAATAAATGAAAATCAGACAGGCAAATGATAACAAAACAAAAACAAATAATATAAGATAGATTATAATAATTACAGCATCTTACTTAGGTATTTATCTAAATGATTCTTAAAGCTTCGAACTGAACTACATTGCACTACCTGTGCAGGAAGTTTATTCCATTCATTAACTACACGGTTGGCAAAGTTGTTTCTACCCACTTCCAAATTGAATCTATTTCCGAACAGTTTGAGACCATTGTTTCTTGTCTGATTCTCATTCAATGTGAAAATTTTGTCACTTTTGATGTTGTCAATTCTTTTAAAATCTTAAAGACCTGTATCAAGTCACCTCTGAGTCGATTTTCGTATGATTTATTTTTATATTTGGAATCAGTTTTGTGGCTCGCCGTTGTACTTTTTCCAGTCTGTCAATGCCTTTAATGAGATTCGGTGGCCATACGGAAATAGCATATTCCAAATGTGGACGAACTAACGATTTATATAGCTTGTTAATGAGTGATGGACTTTTGAAATCAAAAGATCGCGCAATCAGTCCCAGAATCTTATTTGCTTTCTCAGAGGCTGAAATACACTGCTTGGATGATTTAAGATCGTTACTGATAATTACGCCGAGATCTTTTTCACTATCCAGTTTTGTTAACGAATTTCCAAATAACTTGTAATCGTACTTACTGTTATTTTTAGCTATGTGCATTACCTTCATTTACTTGTATTAAATTTCATTAGCCACTTTTCAGACCATTACTGTAATTGATCTAAATCTTTTTGAATATCTAATTGGTTTGAGTGATCATTTGCCATTGCGCACAGTTTTGTATCATCAGCAAATTTGGAAACAGTAGATTTTAGGCCATGATCACTATGAATAGAAGTGGGCCAAGAACGGAACCCTGAGGAACTCCACTTGTAACATTTTTCCATCTAGAAGTTTGTCCATTTAAAACAACTCTCTGTTTTCGACCATTCAACCAATTACTAGTCCAACTTAATAGGCTACCACTTATTCCGTGTAAAGCTAATTTATTAAGTAGTCTTTCGTGTGGAACGGTATCAAAAGCTTTTGCAAAGTCTAGATATATTAAATCTATATTGTTTCTTTTGTCATAATTCGAGATAACTGTATTGTAGAATTCGAGTAAGTTAGTCACGCAAGAACGTTTCCGTCTGAAACCATGCTGGCTATCATTTATCAAACGGTTACTTTCTAAATGATGTTCGATAGCATCTCTGATGATAGTCTCCATTATTTTTCCTACGATTGAAGTCAAACTTATAAGCCTATAGTTTTTTTTTTCTTCTTTTTTTTCACCTTTTTTTGAATATGGGAGTAACGTTAGCTAGCTTCCATTCTCTTGGGACATCTCCGGATATGATGGATTTCTTGAAAATAATTTCTAATGGAACAACAATCTCATTTTTCATTTCCTTTAAGATTCTTGGATGCCAACCGTCAGGCCCTGGTGTTTTATTAACTTTGAGTTTGTCTATACACCTTTTAATTTTTTCTTTTGTTATATTTACCGTAGTGAGTAATTTTACCCTAGACTTTTCACAGGTTTCAGTTTGGAGTTCACTTTGAGGTGTTTCATTTACGAATACCGAGCTAAAATAATTGTTTAAGATATTGCACATTCCTTCATTTGAATATTCAAGTTGACCGTCAGCAGATAATAGTGGACCAGTGTGATTCCTAACAACCCTTTTATCTCTTATGTAACTATAGAATTCTTTGGGATTCTCTTTGGATTTATCAGCGATGTTCATTTCGTATTGTCGTTTTCTTTTTCTTATTGTCTTTTTTAAATCTTTCTGTATTGATACATAGCTTTCATAGTCATTAGATGCACCCGAGCACTTATATTTCTTATAAGCCTGTCTCTTTTTAGCAATACTTTTTTCAGTTTCTTTGTCGAGCCACTTTGGGCGAGCCTGATTTGGGGGACGTCTGTCCTTAAAAGGAATGTAAGTTTGAATCATCTTAGTGAGCGTATTTGAAATATTTCCCACATCTGATCTACAGGTCTTTCGTTTAATTTTGCCTCCCAATCTGTAAGCTGAAGCTCCTGACGTAGTCCTATGAATTGAGCTTTACTGAAATCGGGTATTTTAGAAACACAAGTATCTATTCTAAAAAAAATTAGGAGTTTGAATCTAACTAAGTTGTGATCGCTATTTGCAACAGATTCACCGACTTCTACATCAGTTACCATGCTTTCGCGGCTAGTGATCAAAAGATCGAGTAAGTTTCCATGTCTTGTGGGCTCTTTTACATGCTGAATTAAGTAATTGTCACCAAGAAAATCAATCAAGCGACTATCTATATGGCCATGTTCAAAGGTCATCCAATCAATGTCAGTAAAATTGAAATCACCCATTATCAATAAATCCCGGTTGCAGAAGCTAGACAGTTCTTAAAATAACAGTTTGTCGTCTGCTAATGATAATGTCTTTGGCCTATATATTACACCTATATTCATTTTTTGTCCATTTGTTTGGGTTAACTTAACCCACAAACTATCATATGCATCCTGTTTCACTTTCTCTAAAACACAAGCATGAACATTGTTTTTAACATACAATAGAACACCCCCACCTTTCTTGTGGTTTCTATCCTGATGAAAGTGTTTAAATCCCGCAATATTAAATTCAGCTTCGAACTATGTACCATTTAACCTTGTCTCAGTTATTCCTATCATATCGAGATTTTCGTTTTTGACATACGCCTGTATTTCTTGAAATTTGTTTTAAGAAACTCGTGATTATTTCTTTTTGATACATTTTGAGTTTCAATATCATGTCTTATATTATCATTTTGTTTTTTATTTATACCTTGCTCTATATTATTATTTGGTCCTTCATTGACATTCAATGCCTCATTAACATTTTTCCCATAAAAATTAACATTTCCCCCATCACGGACATCTGGTCGATCACGGTCATCCGATCTCTTTTGTACATTTTGTCCCCCTACGTCACCGTGATTCACGCCGGCCTCCCGTCGTTCAGTGACATTATGTCCGGCATCCCTTTCTAAAATTATATTTTGTCCAGTGACATTATATCCTACCGTGATATTTTTTCCTCCACTATAATTACATCCCATCGTGATCTTTTGTCTTCCACTGTCATTACATCCTATCATGATATTTTGGCCTTCATTGACATTCTGTCCGGTATCCCTTCCTAAAAATATATTTTGTCCTTCACTGACATTATATCCTACCGTGGTATCTTCTCCTCCATTATCATTACATCCTATCGTGATATTTTGTTCTCCACTATCATTACTTCCCATAGTGATCTTTTGTCCTCCACTGTCATTACATCCCATTGCGACATTTTGTCCTGTGACATTACATCCTAATGTGACATTTCGTCCTCTAGCGACATTATATCCACTGTCATTACATCCTATCATGATATTTTGGCCTTCATTGACATTCTGTCCGGTATCCCTTCCTAAAATTATATTTTGTCCTTCACTGACATTGTATCCTACCGTGATATTTTCTCCTCCATTATCATTACATCTTATCGTGATATTTTGTTCTCCACTATCATTACTTCCCATCGTGATCTTTTGTCCTCCACTGTCATTACATCCCATTGCGACATTTTGTCCTATGACATTACATCCTAATGTGATATTTCGTCCTCTAGCAACATTATATCCTAAAATTATATTTTGTCCTATGCTGGCACATTGTTCTACATTAATGCTATACTCTACACTGTTTTCCCAAGTACATTCTATTTCCCCTTCCCTTTGGGCTTCTACCCTAAAAAAGGAGCTAATTCATTACAAACTCCCACAATGAGGTTTGTAAGAACATCTTTGCCTCTGCGGGTAAGGTGGATCCCATCAGAAGCGTAAAGGTCATGGCGCCTAGAAAAGAGATACCAAGGATCAAGAAAGTGGTATCCCAATTGTGTGCACAACTGCGATATCCTATCATTGATCCCTATGGCTCTACTGTTCCAACACGAGCCTGCGTAGATCCTCGGGAGGATCCCACAGACTACGTGACGGCTCCCACGTTCCTTCATCTCCTGAAGGAGGACCTTGTAATTCCGAACAAGCTCTTCTGATCTCACCCTACCTACATCGTTACTTCCCGTATGAACAATCGTACCCGTGTTCTTCCGTCCTTGCTCCCTGATGGACCGGGTACAATAGACGATCCCATGGCCCGGTTGACATACAAGCTTGCAACGTCGCTTAGTCTTCCGCTGCAGGATGTCGTCATAGCCTCGCACCATGGAGTCCCCCACCACCAAGAACTCCTGGTTTTCAACCACTTCATCCTCCAGTAAATCAAAACGATTGGCCAGAGCCAGCGGTTGCTCCACAGGGCACACGACTACCGAACGCGGGCTCGACAAACGGGACCCCACGGAGCGCCACTCGCTCATGGCAGTGACAGTAGGGGAAGAAGTGGAACGCTCTTTGGGTTGTGGGGAGGGTTCACTCTTCTCACGGAGCGCACTCCTGAGAAGACGAATTTCCTCCTCACACATCCTGAGACGGACCTCTAGGTTCACGCAACCTTCACAAGCCATTTCGCTCCCCCTTTAGCAATAAAAACGGCAAAGAGAAAATACAAATCAACAACAACAAAAAATCAAAGCGGTCTCTAATCAACTAAATACGCGAAGCTTACTCTGCTTACCTTATACTATTTCTCCTACCTTTGGAGTACAATAACAGAAAACTTGAATTTAAATAGAACACTGCACTTTATCTTATATCTGTAACTGTATAGCGCTATACGTATACAATCACAAAAACACAACACAATCACTTAACACTATTCGGAGATGTAAATTTCACAGGTATTTGCTAGCTGGTGTCTGTGCAGAAAAACGAGGTCCCTAGCTGAGGTCACGAGCGGACTGAGCCGAGGTCACGAGCGGACTGATCACGAGCGGACTGAGCTGAGGTCACGAGCGGACGTATGTATATATATATATATATATATATATATAATATATATATATATATATATATATATATATATATATCAAAGGATAACAAAGGCGGAGCATACCGACAGGAGACCTTTTGGTCCATATCTAGGTCGGATGTGAAAAAAATAAAAACAATCATAAACGAATAAATAAAAAACTATAATAATGTAAATAACAAATAAAATATATAAATAAATGCATAGGTATAGTTAAATAATAAACAAACAGATAAATAGTAAATAATAATAAAGTGACATAAATAATAACTAATGAGAATCAAACAGACAAATGATAACAAAACAAAACAAATAATATAAAATAAATTATAATCACTACAGCATCTTGCTTAGGTGTTTATCTAAAGGATTATTAAAGCTTCGAACTTAACTACATTGCACTGCCTCTGCAGGAAGTTTATTCCATTCATTAACTACACGTTTAGCGAAGTTGTTTCTACCCACTTCCAAATTGAATCTATTTCCGGACAGTTTGAGACCATTGTTTCTTGTCGGATTCTCATTCAATGTGAAAATTTTATCACTTTTGATGTTGTCAACTCCCTCTAGTATTCTAAAGACCTATATCAAGTCACCTCTGAGTCTACGCTTTTTTAGGGAAAATAGATTCACATGTTTTAGACGATTTTCGTATGATTTATTTCTGATATTTGGAATCAGTTTTGTTACTCGCCATTGTACTTTTTCCAGTCTGTCAATGTCTTTAATGAGATTCGGTGACCATACGGAAATAGCATATTCCAAATGTGGACGAACTAACGATTTATATAGCTTGTTAATGAGTGATGAACTTTTGAAGTCAAAAGATCGCGCAATCAGTCCCAGAATCTTATCTGCTTTCTCAGAGGCTGAAATACACTGCTTGGATGATTTGAGATCGTTACTGATAATTACGCCGAGATATTTTTCATTATTCACTTTTGTTAACGAATTTCCAAATAACTTGTAATCGTACTTACTGTTATTTTTACCTACATGCATTACCTTGCATTTACTTGTGTTAAATTTCATTAGCCACTTTTCAGACCATTGCTGTAATTTATCTAAATTTTCTTGAATATCTAATTGGTTTAAGTGATCATTTGCCATTGCGCACAGTTTTGTATCATCAGCAAATTTGGAAACAGTAGATTTTAGTCCATGGTCTTATATATATACTATGAATAGAAGTGGTCCAAGAACGGAACCCTGAGGAACTCCACTTGTAACATTTTTCCATCTAGAAGTTTGTCCATTTAAAACAGCTCTCTGTTTCCGATCATTCAACCAATTACTAGTCCAACTTAATAGGCTACCACTTATTCCGTGTGAAGCTAATTTAGCAAGTAGTCTTTCGTGGGGGACGGTATCAAAAAGCTTTTGTTTCTTTTGTCATATTTGTGTATATATATATATATATATATATATATATATATATATATATATATATATATATATACAGTATATCAAGGACTACTATTACACAGGACGTGCGCACCCAGATCCCTGGGTCCTCTAGCGGAGACCATTGCTTTCTTTGTTACCTAACATTTTATATTGGACAAATATATCAAAACTAGAAACCTAACATTGTATATAGGACAAATATATCAACTATTGACTTATTCAATGCAATATAAGTTAATATAAACTTTTATAGTCAAATTAGAAACTACTTTTAAGGCACTGTTATGCTTTGAAATGCCAATTTTAGCCGGACTTAACAGGTATTATTGTATGAGGTTAGTGGACACCAGGGTTGGTGATTTTTTTTTTTTTTTTTTTTTTAACAATATAAAAAATCGATTTTTTTTTTATATAAATCAGATTTATTTGATATAAGTAGATTTTTTTTTTTATAAATTTTAGATATTGTGGGATTGCTATCTGATGTGCGATCTGATTGCTAAAGGACATTTTTAGCATATCAATATAAGGAGCAGTGCTAAATACTTGCCACAAGTATACAAGGAACGGTTTATCACTGTGCCGCCCACAACAAGTTTCAACAAGATTCTTGTTGAAACTTGTTCTAGGTAAGCAGCTTCTCACTGTGTCAGTTGCTGCTTTGGAATCAACCAGGAAGGATGTCTTCTGGACCTGGCAGAGTGGTTTCTTCAGGCAGAAAAAATTATCCTGTCTGGAATTATTTTGAAAAACTACCAACAACTTCTGGCAAAGGGTACCAAGCTAAATGCAAAGACTGCAGCCGGGAACTACAGGGCATTGTGTCAAGATTAAAATCTCACAGGCATAAATGCCAAGGTCAGCTTGAGCATACAGAAGAAGAAATTGATGACCCAGGTAAATAATTTTACTTATATTGTGTGTATTTCTCCCTTTTCATACGCAACTATATAAATTTGGTGAACAATGGAGAGCATGTGCAAAAAAAAATGTGAGGGCCTAAAGAGATGATACTTCAACTTCATTACTTCTAAATTTGGGTAGTGACTATATCACTATAATATACTGTATCCACTCAACTTTGGGGCCTAGATGATTGTTATTCATTTCATTCAACATTGTGTAATATATTTCATAGGTTCCATTGGAATTCAGCCCACATGGGATTCAGCCTAAAGGGATTTAGCCTATACAGACCCAACTAACCCATTATTTTTAGTGAATTTAAAAGTAGACTGAATCCTGTGTGGGCTGAATTCCAAGCCCACCTATTTCATATCCTGTTAATTATTTCTAAATAATTTAGTGGCTTGTGTGAATATGATCATTATCTAAAGAAAATAACTATTGTACTCAAAAGTAGCCTAAATCACACTCTATTCATTCATTTATTTATTCATTTATAAATTATGCAATATCCTCAAATTTTCTGTTTCCATTTCAGGATCTGTATCCACAGCTTCGATCCCTTCATCATCGGCTCCACTTGAATTATCTGCAAACCTGACTCCACCATTAAAAAGGTCACTATCAGACTCCTCCACAGGCGCCACTTCTGCTAAATCATTTTCATCTAAAAGAAAGTCATCAACATCTCTGGACAGATTTATCATAAAAACTTCAGCCTCTCAAAAGGAAAATCTCGACAAAGAAGTTGCAAGAGTGATATTTGTTACAAATTCGCCATTTCGTCTTGTTCAGCATCCTCAGTTTCTCAAGATGGTTCAGAACCTAAGGCCAGGTTATATTCCTTCATCCAGAAAATATATTGCTGATAAGTACTTGGATCTTGTGTATGAAAAGGAATATAAAAAGTGTGCAGATGACCTGAATAATGAAACTGTATGTCTTTCAATTGATGGGTGGTCTAACATCCATAATGAGCCTATAATACATGTCACTCTAACAACATCCACTAGTCAGATTTATTTAGTTGACACAATAGACACATCAGGGAAACCTCACACTGCTGAATATCTTCTACAACTTGTACAAAATTCGATCAAGAAGGCTGAACAAGATTTTGGTTGTCACATTGGAAGTGCTGTGACAGACAATGCAGCAAATGTCACCAAGATGAGAAAACTCTTGGAAGAATCGAGCCAACCTGAGCATAACGTCCTCACATACGGCTTATACCGTTCCTTGTATACTTGTGGCAAGTCTATATGACATTGCTCCTTATATCGATATGCTAAAAATGTCCTTTAGCAATCAAATTGCATATAAGATAGCAATCCCACAATATTTAAGATCTATAAAAAAAAAATCTATTTAAATCAAATAAATATGATTCAAATAAAAAGAAATCTATTTTTTGTTTTCTAAAAAGATGGAAAAAAATCACCAACCCTGGTGTCCACTAACCTCATACAATAATACCTGTTAAGTCCGGCTGAAACTGGCATTTCAAAGCATAACAGTGCCTTAAAAATAGTAAATTTGACTATAAAAGTTTATATTAACTTATATTGCATTGAATAAGTCAATAGTTGATATATTTGTCCTATATACAATGTTAGGTTTCTAGTTTTGATATATTTGCCCAATATAAAATGTTAGGTTACAAAGAAAACAATGGCCTCCGTTAGCGGACCCAGGAATCTGGGTGTGCACGTCCTGTGTACTAGTAGTCCTCAATATATATATATATATACATATATATATATATATACATATATATATATATATATATATATATATATCACAGGTGAGAAATGTAGTAACACATTTGTAAATCACAACTAACACCACAGTCGGACGAAAGAAAAAGTTGCGTAAGCGGAACTATATATTTCGATTGCTACCTGCAATCCTCTTCAGTAGTACAAAGTGGCATGGAGGAGGCTATCTTAAGTAGCAACCTCTTACAAAAGAAAGGGAACATGAGAAGATAAAGAACATCACTGCCCCAACCCTAGTTGACCTGAGGCTGACACGAGGTCGGGTCAGGGGGAGGGGG
>NC_134782.1:82425575-82458075 GCF_046742065.1 Oratosquilla oratoria | reverse complement strand
TAATGCGAACCATTTCTGATCGCGAAATGAATCTACTGACTTTATGGAGACGCAAAGTCCTCTATATGGACGAATACCTAGGCTGTCTTCAAGTCCGGCGGGATATGCATAATCTTATAAAACAAGAACTAGGCCAGGTAATCGGATACACCACATTCAGAATTGCTCCTGGTCGGAGATGCAGACTCTACACCGAGTCTTATTCAACCTTGTATGGAGTACATACTAAACTAGTGATGGTTACCTTCTTGTCCCACGGAACGGACATTGAGGAGACTCCTCTATCCACCGTCCGTCTTCAAAATCCATCAACACCCTTACCACCCGAAGGTCCAGCCCTGAAAGGTTCAAGAAGTATTTACCCATTAACACTATCTTTCACTCCTGCGGGGGAGAGCAGAGAAGGACTGATGCCATGTGCCATCCTCCCAATAATTAATAGCCCCTACATTCGCTCAAAACACTAGTCTAACCTTTCCAGCATTTCTTCCCAGAGAGGTTTACATAAGGACCCGAGGACTGTTCCTGGCTATTGTAGGATCACTGGGTCTTAGACCAGAGAAATATGGTGACATCTTATTGTTTGTTTGAATGATTTAGTGAATGATTGAATTACACACTACATGTGTGGGTGCTTTTAATTTCAGATCGACTGGTTGGAGTGAAATTGAAATCATTAGATTTGCATTCTCCTCCTGTCAATGCTACTAACGGTCCTAGAAAACCTATATATGCATATTTAAAACGCATATACTAGAATCCAATATGCGTACTGAAAACTTAATCCCTTCACACTTGGAGGGTTATCCTTCTGTTGAATAGATTTATCTGGCGTTGCTCAGAGAAAGAAAAATAAAGCTCATTCTGAGGTTGAACGTGTTAATCCAGGTGCCCTTAAGTCTTTCGCTACAAATATCATTCCTCAGCGGAATCAGATAATCTATCCCTCTCTCTCTTTCTCTCTTTCTTTCTTTCTCTCTCTCTCTCTCTCTCTCTCTATATATATATATATATATATATATATATATATATATATATATATATACCATCACAAACGAGACTGAGAGTCGCTCGAAGGAGGCATCCGTTGGAAATTGAAACGTGGACGAGCTGAGGATTCGAACCCAGCTAACCCGTAACAAAGTTACATTGACGTAAACCAATACGCTATCAAGAGAGATTGGTTTACGTCAATGTAACTTTGTTACGGGTTAGCTGGGTTCGAATCCTCAGCTCGTCCACGTTTCAATTTTCAACGGATGCCTCCTTCGAGCGACTCTCAGTCTCGTTTGCGATGGTATGGAATTAAAAGTGATATGTGGTTGAAAAGTATATTAATTGATCACTGAGAGAGAGAGAGAGAGAGAGAGAGAGAGAGAGAGAGAGAGAGAGAGAGAGAGAGAGAGAGAGAGAGAAGCAGGAGACAAAATAGGCAGGGAAACAGAGACGGCAGAGAAGATAGAAGAAGTAAAGGAGACAGAGGAAGCCTTGGGTAGTTTCAAAGACGACGATACCTCTCTGATTACTCCGTCCTCTACGTCACTCTGAAGAAAGAACTCTCACTAGTGTTCTTTTAAGCAATTATACTCCAGCTATAGGCCTGCGTTTTCAATCATTGCTACTGGGAATTCAGAGCTCTCTACTGCCTCCTCCCCATTCCTTTGTCACACACACACACACACACACACACACACACACACACACACACACACACACACACACACACACACACACACACACACACACACACATACACACACACGCACACACGCACACACGCACGCACGCACACACACACACACACTCACACACACACACACTCACACACACATACACACACACACACACACACACACACGTCGGTCGAAGTGACAACGAAGTTTGGAACTCCAATAAAACTTCAAGTTTCATTGATCTCAACAACGAGGGAGTACCTTTGTTGTATCAATAGGGAAGGTGTAGTGGGAAGGTGAAGAAAAAGGAGAAAGGGAGGTGATTACTGAGGGAAATGGAAGGAAATGAGGAAGGTGACGAACGGGTTCCCCCGGACATCAGGAGAAATGTCAACAAGAGGGCTGCAGACGACGCAGGCGAAGTGGAAAATATCAGTAAAAGCATGAAGTTCAGAAATATAGATAAGAACAGCACAATAGAGAGTGGGGATAATAATTTCCATGGATTTAATGAAGGGGGGGGGTATGCCAACCTCCCCCGATTAGCAAGTCTAGAGGATAAACTATAGAAAATGACCAAACATTGGAAGGGTAGGTTCAGCCAACTTACACGGATTACAGAAAAAGTTGATAATTTGGAAAAACTATAACCTAATTAAAGAAGTAGAAGAATTAAAAAGACAGTTAAAAGAAGTAAAAGATGAGAATGAGGAATTAAAAATTAAGAATAAAGAGAATAAAGAATCCATAGCAAAAGAAGCACAGGGTTGGAGAAAAGTTCACGAGAATAACAAAGTTGTATTTACAGATATAGTGAAACAATAGATTAAAGAACAAACTAAGGACACAATTATTAAAGTAATGAGAGAAGAGGAGAAAATAATAAGAGACAGCGGACAAAAAGAAATGTATAATTATATTAGGGGTGGAAGAGAAGTATAAGCTAAATAGGACCACAGGAGTAAAGAGGAAAAGGAAAAGGTAAACAATATATTAGAAGTAGTTCAAGAGGATGGACAAGAAACAGGGAAAGAAATTGAAGAAATATATAGACTAAAAAAATATAATACAGACAAGGCCAGACCAATTAAGGTCAAATTCAGGTCACAAATGACAGCAGAGCATATCATAGCAAAAACCGGGAAACTACCAGACAGTGAACAATATAAACAGGTATGGATAAAAAGAGAAATTAATAAAGAGAAAAGAGAGGAGGAGAAAACAAAAAGACTAGAAGCTAAGGGGAAAAAACGAGAAAAGAACAGAGTCAGAAAAAGAGAAATTCTATTGAAGATTAGTGAATATGAAATTTAAGAAATGGTTCATAGCAGAGAAAAACGGAAGGGAAACAGAAAGCACAATGAAAGTAGCAGAAAATTGAAAGTGTCTTACAAAAATACAGATGGATTAATAACAGGCTTGAATGACTGAATGATAACCTGAAAGGAAAAGAACCGGACATAGTGGGAATTGTAGAGATAAAATTGAAAGGTTCACTACCACCTAACAGTGTAGGACATGGTGCATATAATTATTTGATTAGAAACAGAGAGGTAAAACAAGGGGGTAGAGTTATGTTCCTGGCTAAAAAGGATATAAATGTGAGGAATGTCACATGTGGAAAGAATAGAGTAGAGATGATTATGATGGAAGTGGAGGACAAGGATGGGAAGAGCAGGAAGTTTGTAGTAAACTATGTGCCTCCTAAAACAGCTTCATGGGAAGAGAAAGAACACAAAAGTATGTTAGAAGACACAAGGATAACATTAAATAAGATAATGGATGATGGAAGAATAATAGTTATCATGGGTGACTTCAATTGCAAAGAAATCTGCTGGGAAGAGATGACAGTAAAGGGTGGAGATGACCTATGGGAAAATGTACTATTTGATATGATTATAGAATGTAAGAGGCCGGTAGTTGTACGAATGGTAATCAGGTTAGGAAATACATGGGTATTGAAATGCTGAGTCAACGAGTCAGACTCGACACCCACTGTTTTATAACATAGGTTTTAGGCGACGTTCTGTCTGTATAAACACGGCCGGTGACTGTTGGAAATAATCGCTGATGTAATCAAAACACTCTGTTAGCGGCAGACCACTTGCGCGATGACATACCACTGGGCAATGACGTCATGCTCATGCTCATGCTCATGCTTATGCTTACGCAGCAATATTTCTGGAAGGACTGTAACAGCCTCTCGGATTGGAGGTAAATGGGTATGAAAAGAAATATTATTGGCCGTAGGGAAAAAGACACGCCCTTAAGGTGTGTCACTTGTTTTGAAAAGTAAAAGACTATTGGACGAATAAAAAGTGACGTCTGAACGAAGGTGGTCTGACGTATTGGAGAGAACCTGGAGAGGGATTCTCTGTGTGTACTCCGTTAGTTTAACAAGCAAGAAATTCACCACCCTTTTATTAACCCAAAAACTCGAGAGAACTAGGCATGGGGCCTAATGAATAAGACGAACTTGGAAACTAGTGAGATTGACGTAACGAAGGCAAGGGGCCTTGTGAGTGGATTTACGAGACTACTAAAAGTGTAACGGTCGAGGACCGACAGTGGTGGTGACAGTGGTGACAGAGGAGGTGAAAGTGGTGAACAGCGGTGCGACGAACTGAGTGTTAAACACACCTCTGAAGAGATTATAAGACTGGTGCAAAATAAAATGGTGAGCAAGTGGTGCGAGAAAGTCTACGGGAATAAGACAACCACAATCAAGAGTGTATTGGTTTCGAGGAACGAACTACAAACTACAAGCAAACGCTACTATGACTGGAACAAGCAGTCTTCAAGGTGATCATCATCTACAAGGTGGTCTTCAAGGCAGTGGGTGATGAAGCTGAGGAACAACGTCGCTGACGAATGACAAGGCCGAAGAAGGACGTCAAGATAGAAGTTGACATCACGAAGTGACATCGCAAGCAGCCAGGCTGAAACAAGGTATTAGTATGAGTACCGCTCAGAATTCTAACGTGTTAAGACATGAAGTCCATACCTCCAACACAAATATCCCTGAATTCACCGGGGAATCTAACACCTATGGTGTTAATAAATTTCTTAATTTAATTGGTACTCTCGTAGTCAGTAAAAACATCACTAATGAAAAGAGAAAAATTGAGGTACTCAAGGAGAATATTGACCCTGAGAATGGAAGGGCTAGATTTATCATTAATTTCCAGCAAATGGAGGATATTAATCAATATGAAGATTACGAGAAAGCCTTCATTAAACATTTTATGTCCAAATGTGACCAGGATCCTATTAGGTCATTAGTTAGGATGATAAAAGAAGTTAGGACAAGTGTAACTGACACAGAGTACTTAGCTAGATTAGATAGATGGTCAAAAGATATGAATTCTATCTTGAAAGATTCAGACTGGATAGAAGGATCAAGTGACAAAATGAAAAATTCTCAAGTAATCAAATTGATCACATTTGGATTGTTAGGAAAAAATTCTGATGACTTAACAGCAGAAAGGCTATACAAAGATCTTAAATCAAATATAAGTTTAGGAGAAGTAGATTATCTTCTTCAAGGATACAGTGAGACCAGAACAATGAACCCATATGGAATGCCTATAAATCAACAAAGCCAACATAGGAACTCTAGAGAGTTTAAGAAAACAGAAGTAGGACATAGGCGGCATGCTAGAAGTCCATCCAGGGATGCTAGAATCCTATGTTTTAATTGTAATACCTGAGGACACAAGGCCCAAGAATGTTTTTATGGAATTATTTGCAAAAATTACAAATACGAGGGCCACAGTGAGTATCAATGTAAGAACCCTCCATTCTGTATTTATCATAATAAGATAGGTCATAGGACTCATGAATGCAAAAATTTTCGGGTACCCCCAGGGCTAAGAGGAAAACCCCCAGACACAGAATAAACAATTTCAGAACTCCCCATATATATACCGATAGGCGGTATTGTGTTAAATATGGGAATGCAAGGGAGATGAAAGAAACTGACAAACTGATAATTACTGTTGGTAAAACTTCTGTAGGGCCTCTCATTGGGGGTAAAGTGTTCAATAAGCCTATTCGAATATTTATTGATACAGGATCTGTAGTTAATGTAATTACTAGTAAAGTTTTAAACCAGTTGAACCCGGGAGTGAAAATGTTGGAACCAATCCGTTACTCATTGCAAGGTGTAACTGGAAATCAGTTAAAAACATTAGGTAAAGTGGAGCTAGAAGTTGTCTTATATAAGAACATACATAAGAACATAAGAAATAAAGGAGGCTGCAAAAGACCATAAGGCCTACACTAGGCAGCTCCGTATCCATCAACACCTGTCATCCCCATCCATAAAGTTGTCTAATAGTTTTTTAAAACAACTGATAGTTTCAGCGCTTACTACGTGGTTACTAAGTTTATTCCATTCATCGACCACCCTATTTGTAAACCAATTCTTGCCTATTTCCTTCTTAAATCTAAAGTTGTCCAGTTTATACCCATTACTGCGAGTCCTGCCTTGTTGTTTTATTATGATGACCTTGTTTGCATCACCCTTGTTATAGCCTTTGATCCACTTGAACACTTCTATTAGATCACCCCGCACTCTGCGTCTTTCCAGAGAGTGTAAGTTTAGGTGCCTAAGCCTCTCTTCGTAAGGCAAATTTCCGAGTCCTTGTATCATTTTGGTCATTCTTCTCTGTACTGATATACAATACTTCTCTGTACTGATATACAAATGAGCATTTGTATATTCCAGTGATAGTGGTAGAAGAGTCTGTTTTTTCAGGAGATTTATTGATAGGATTTGCAACTATGAGAAAAGAAAACATGGTAATTTGTCCTGCTGACTTAGGAATTTTAGTGAAGTCACAGTTAATCCCATTTTTAAATCAACCAGACTTAAGACCAGTGACAGGAATCAATGAATCCTTAGATAACATTTCTATCTTAGATAACGAGGCCGAGCGGTCCAGACCAACAGAAGGTAAAGCAACTTGTGAACCCAACTCAGAAGTTCAGGAAATCCCAGAGATTACTAAATTATCAACGACGGAAGCCTTGATAATTGCAGATTGTGGCGTAACAAGGTCGACATTGTTACATCCCATGTCAATTAATAAGGTTGAAGTGTGTTTGAAAGGAATCAATGTAGACTCTGAAATAATTACAGTCCCAGAATCAGTTAAAATTAAAGGATTGAAGTGGGACTCAGGGATTTATAAGTCAAATAAGAACAGAGTAGAAGTATTAGTAATTAATACTATGAATAAAGAGATAGTTTTAAAGAAAGGTACACAAATAGGATGTATTCAGGTGTGTACTAAACCTATTAAGATTTTAAATGAGAATAGTGAGGAGATAGAATTACCAACTTCATCAATCTGTTCAGTTCAAGAAGGAATAGACTTAAGAAATATATATAAAGAATTATTAAAATCAACTGATTGCCCTGAGTTGGATGAAGGTTTACTTGCTTTGCTTGTGAAACACAAAAAAGCAATTGCTTTGCCGGGGGACACCTTAAGCAAAACAACTGTTTTAAAACATCACATTAAGCTAAAACCAGGAACACAACCTATCTACATACCCGCCTACAGAATTCCTCACTCTAAATTAGAAATAGTAGATAAACTGATCACTGAAATGTTATCACAGGATATTATTGAACATACTAAAAGTGAGTGGAATTTTCCGTTGATCTTAGTACCAAAGTCAGATGGGACTATGCGCCCAGTTATTGATTACAGGGAATTGAATAAGCACACCATTCGTGATAGGTTACCATCACCCATTATCGGTGCCATTTTGAGAAGTTTGGGAACTGAGAATAGATATTTTAGTACTATAGATATTAAATCAGCTTTTTGGCAAATAGAGTTGCATGAAGATTCAAGAGAGTTCACAGCATTTTCTACTTCAACAGGACATTATGAGTTCAAGAGAATGCCATTTGGGTTATGTAATAGTCCATTAACTTACATGATATTAATGAATACTGTTCTAGATGGATTGTTAGGAAACACTGCCAGTTATTTCTAGATGACATTTTAATAGTTTCTCAGACTGCAGTGGAGCACTTTAAGAAATTATATTTGATATTCTCAAGACTAGGAGAATCAGGGTTAAAAGTAAAACTTGAAAAATGTAAGTTCTTGCAAGACAGTGTCATTTACTTAGGACAGAAGATAGACAGACACGGACTTAGTACAGTGAATTCAAAGGTTGACGCTGTCAAGAATTTTTCAGTTCCGACCAATGTAGACAAGGTTAGGAGCTTTTTGGGATTGACAGGATATTATAGAAAATTCATTCAAAGTTATGCTGACATTGCTAATCCACTAAGTTCTTTGTTGAGAAAGGACTCAAAATTCATATGGGGACCTGCTCAACAGCAAGCTTTTGACAAGTTGAAAGATAAACTCACGAGTTCACCTATTCTCATTTTTCCCGACTATGAAAAAGAATTCATTCTTTGTACTGATGCGTCTGACATAGGATTAGGAGGCATATTCATGTAAGAGAGAAATGGAACTTTGAAACCCATAGCTTACACATCAAGACTTTGTAATAGTGCGGAGAGAAACTACTCTATAACAGAAAGAGAAACTTTAGCAGTAATTTACTCTTTGGAAAGTTTTAGGGATATGATACCAGGGTATCCCATCAGAGTTTGGACTGATCACACAGCTATTCAGAACTTATTTAAGCATAAGAATCTTAGAGGCAGACTTGCTAGATGGTTTGCGATACTCCAGTGCTATGAAGTTCAATTTGAATATATTCCGGGTAGAAGGAATCTAGCAGATCCACTTTCTAGAAACATTAGTCAACCAATGACTGGGACTGGGTTGATTAATTTTGTTTGTAGTATAGAAGAATTAGTAACTTTAGAAGAGGAAATGCTAATAAGAGAACAGAGAGATGATGAGACATGTGATTCATTAATCAAGCATTTGATGAACCCAAGAGGAGATCCTCCAAAGCTACCATTTGATTAATGAAATTTTGTATAGGAAAACAGTTGTAAGTGGGAAAGATATTTCTAGAGGTCAAGTAAATCAGTTGGTTATACCACAAACTCTTGTAAATGAGATATTGAAGTTACTTCATGATAGTGATTGTAGTTCACATCCAGGAAAGGATAAAACTTATAGACAAGCACAACTTAAATACTTTTGGCCAGGTATGAAGAAATCTATATATGATTATATAGAAAAGTGTGTAAAATGTGTAAAGGTGAAAGGAAATACACCAAAACCTGCTCCTATACTCACCTATCCCATTCCACAGAAACCTTGGGAAAGAGTTCACATTGACACATTAGAATTACCTATGTCAGAGAACGGATTTAAATTCCTATTTGTTGCTATTGATTATATTTCAAGATTCTGTATATTACAACCCATAATCAATAAGCTGAAACTATTGCTTCAGTAATCTATGATCAGATAATCTTTAATTTTACTACACCTAATATCTTAGTTTCAGATAATGGGACTGAATTTAATAACAAAATCTTGGAAAATTTGTGTCGTGTATTCCATATAAAGAAAGTCAATATACTAGTGAATCACCCCCAAAGTAACGGGGTAGTAGAAAGGTTAAATAAAAAGATCATTATATGTCTTAGAACCCTAATAAGTCCTCATAGTGTAACTTGGGATACTTGGATTCCTTGTGTTAAGTTTTCCCTGAACAATCAGATTAATGTAGCCACAGGTGATACACCTCATTTTATAATTTTTGGGGAGGACAAAACTCTGCCATATGAAATGTTGACTGCAGAGCAGAAACCCATATATAATATGGATGATTATATATCAAATAGGATAAATACTTTTCAAAGTATTCACCAAAGAGTTAGGAAACATATGCAGGTGTATTCACAAGAGATGAAAGAACAACAACACAAAATAGCTCATAAACTAGAATTGAAAATTGGAGATTTAGTAATGGTCAAACTAACTTCACCCAATAATAAACTTTCACCAAGGTACACTGGTCCATATAGGGTAATTGATTCTGCAGGTGGGAACAAATTTAGACTTAAACATTTAGAAACAAGAAAAGAATTGATAGGACATTTAGATGATATGAGGAAAATTAGCTTGCAGATCTATGAAGATGATGATTTAGATACTCTGTGTATCAATGTTGAGAACCCTGAAGAGTATAGAGAATATTATAATGATATCTTTCTTGAGTTGAATATTAATCTTGATGTATTTTACAGATGAAAACTGCCTTATTAATAATATTAAGTATGGTGAGTGCCATGGACTGGAATCCGATTCGTCCTGGAGCATTGGTACATCATCAAGGTAACCTAATCTTGGTGGATAAGGTAGTAAGAGTAGTTCTTGATTACAAGAATATCACAAAAATTAAAGAAAATGTGGACTCCATAAATAAAAACTTAAAGGTATTAAAACAGAACATTTCCAGTAAATATGTTCAAAGTAGACTTGATAATAAGATAAAGGAAATAGAGGATAAATTGCACATCATAGGTTCAAATTTCAAAAGCAATGTTAGACAAAAGAGAAGTGCAATAGTAGTGGCTTTAGGAGCTCTTGCTGGATTAGGAATTGCCAATTTTGCCTTCCTTGCTGACTTGAAATTTTCTATAAATATACTAAAGGAGAAAGTTGGAAAAATTGATGATTTACAAACAAGCATTAAAAACATTGAGGAAATTATCTCTGATATTTCAGATAACTTAGAGAATCTCAGTTTGAAACAAAGTAAACAAGAGAATACAATGCAACTTTTCTTGTTACTCAGTACTATGCATTTGAAATTATCTGAGATGCAAGTTCAGTTGGAATCTTTTGTACAAGATTTAGTTATGGCAAATTCGGGTCAAGTAACTTCTTCTCTCCTACCAATACCTCAACTTATAAAGGTAATTAAGTCAGCAAAGAAGGATTGGAACTTTGAACCTTTCTTTGAGGAAGCTAATGTAGCATTATATCATCCATTGCTAAATTCCTACTTAAATGTTACTTCAGTTACTATTGAAATTCCGTTCTCTTCCAACCTAAGATTTAACTTATTCAAATTGATACCCTTCCCATTGAAGGTAAATGGTTCATTTTATGAAGTAGATATTCCAGTTGTGGACCCAATTAATTATATCCTTTCTGTAGACAATCTGAAGGAGAGCAGAATCTCTAATGACAAATTGAAGGATTGCAAAAGATTTAATAGGAATCTTTATCTTTGTCATTCTTCTCTTTTTGTGTTCCGTGAAGCTTTGAAAAATTCATGTGAAGCTTCTCTGGTTAGGAATGTGTCTGTTATGAACAATTGTCATTATAAAAAAAAAATTGGTAGACCAAATCCCTCATTGTAACATTCAAGGATCTCATTATTTGTTTTTTCCTAACAAGACAAAGGTATCAGTCAATTGTCCCGGGTTGAGTCCTAAATTGGATTTGGTTGAAGGTCTTATCTCTGTATTTGATAATTGTGAATTGCATGAAGACACTATTTCCACAATTTCTAATACCCTTAATACAATGCATTTAACTGATAATACCTACATATCAACCTTCAATTTCACATTGCCTGAAAACTCACCTCCTCTGAAATGACGCAATGGGTACAAGAGAATACTAGGTATATAAATGAGGAAAAACCATCGAGACTGGACCTAATAATCGCATCAGAACCTGAAATAGTGGACAAGATTGAATATAAGACACCAATAAGTAAAAGTGACCACATATTGATTGAACTGGAACTAAATGAGGAAAAATACATGGAAAAAATTAACAATATAGAAAAGGATGATTGATGCATGAAAAAACAAAATTTGATAGATTAAGAGAATTCTTTCAAAATGTAGACTGGGAAAGAATACACAAGGAGGAAACAACAGTGGAAGAGAAATGAAATAGTTTGACAAAAATTTATAAAGAAGGAGTGGAAAAGTATGTTCGAAGACAAAAGCAAGAAAAAGAATATGTAAAGTGCTGGTACAACAAAAGATGTAGGGAGTTAAAAGACAAAAGAGATAAAGCGATGGAAAGATGGAATACGTGAAGCAGTGGCTGCCCGAGGGGAGACGCTAGACCACGTTGAGGAGACGGAGTTCTTTGCAGACAGAGGAGAGTGGAGACCATTCACGAGGCACCATGACCGACAAGGGGAAACCCTACCTGGTGTATGGTGAGAAAGGTGAGAAAGATGAAGCTTGGATAGAATGGAAAAAATACAAAAGACCTGAGAAATGGAAAATATATACTAGTTATAGAAATGAATATGTACAAGGAGGAGTTCAATACACATAGGAAATAGAGATGGCAGAAATTATGAACAAGCATTTTAAATCTGTGTTTACAAGGGAAAACATGCAACCTAGAGATATAGAATGGGAGGAGAAAGTCCCCTCTATGAAAGAGATAGAAGTATCAGGGAATGATTTAATGAAACACTTCAGTAATCTCGATGTCAGAAAATCGCATGGACCAAATGAAATAGCAAACTGGATTTTGAGAGAATGCAGGAATGAACTAACAGACAAAATACAACTAGGTAGATACACACACGCGACTCGGTGGCGCGGTTGGTAGATTCCCGGACTGTAACTACGGTGGTCCGGGTTCGAATCCTGCCCAGGGCTGAAATGATTTCAGTGTCGCTGCGCTTCGAGTCGTTACTCCAACTCTCGTGGGCGTGGACTTGGGTGTGTGTGTGCGTGTAAGGTCACAGCATTACCCATAGATCGGTCATACGAGCTCTGAGCTCTCTTCCGGGAGGGAAATAGTTGTCGATCACGAGTACAACCAGTGATCCAAAGACCAAGGTGAATCACATACACACGTCGGTCGAAGTGACAGCGAAGTTTGGAACTCCAAGAAAACTTCAAGTTTCATCGATCTCAACAACGAAGGAGTGCCTTTGTTGTGTTGGTGGGGAGGGGGAGAGCTCGTGGTGTGGTGGGAGGGTGGGGAGGGGGGAAGAGGGGGAGGGATTGCTTAGGAAGGTGGAAGGGGGTGAGGAGAGGGACGAGCGGGCCCCGGATGTTAGAAGGGGTGCAGACAAAAGGAGTGCAGAACACACAGACGAGGAAGAACAGGGGAGCAGAGGTGTCAAAAGCAGAAATATAGATAATAGCAGCTCAATGGAAAGAGAAGATAACTGCTTTTATGGATTTAATGAAGAAAAACTAAAAAGAATTAACGAAACATGGGAGGTTACTCAGGTTAGGTTTAACCAATTAACACTAGTTACCCAGAAAGTTGATAAACTGGAAGAACTAAAGAAGGAGAATCAAAACGGAATTAAAGAAATAGAAGAATTAAAAAGACAGTTAAAAGAAGTAAAAGATGAGAATGAGGAATTAAAAATGAAGAATAAAGAGAATAAAGAATCCATAGCAAAAGAGGCACAAGGATAGAGAAAAGTCCATGAGAACAACAAAATTGTATTTAGAGATAAAGTGACACAACAGATGAAAGAACAAACTAAGGACACAGTTATTAAAGTGATGAGAGAATAGGAGAATATAGTAAGAGACTTAGCGGACAAAAATACATACATACATACATATACCAAGGCTTTTTCCCCCTTCCAAGGGAGGTAGCCAAAAAGGGAAAGGCATAAAAACACTCCCACCCATTTCATCCCTAAAAACACTCCACACCCCTCCCACCCTTCCTTTCATCTGAGCACCTCCTGGATGACGGGTCATCCCTGCACCCTGCCCACCGCCCTGGGTCAGAAGCAGTGTCGCAAGACACAGTACATCCACAGCGAGGCCGCTTCATTTAATCGGCGACCCCCCCTCTCCGTCCCCCTTTGCATATAAAGCGAGGACGGGGAGAAATCCCTTCGGGCTGCGGCAAAATTTACTCACACATACTACCCCACCCCCCACTTCCCCGCCCATTCCTCCTCATGCAGTCACAACATCATCCATATATAACCATTCTCCACTCACCTCTGTCTTCCGTCCTCTCCCTTCCTTCCTCAACAGACATTCCCCTCTTCCCCAAAGCCCCCTTCACCCCATCCATCCACCTCATCCTAGGACGTCCCCTCATGTTCACTCCCTCCACATCTGCCTTCCATACCTCTTTTACTAGTCTTTCTTCACTCATTCTTTCCATGTGTCCAAACCATCCTAATATTCTTTCATCAACCCTATCTCCCAAATCCTTTTTCACCCCTGTTCTCCTCCTCACCTCCTCATTTCTCACTCTATCTAGCCTAGTAACCCCCACCATACTTCTCAGACACCTCATCTCAAACACATTCAAACTCCTTCTCTCTTCTTCTCTTATGTTCCACGTTTCTGCCCCATACAGTGCTGTTGGCACAATCACTCCTTCATACAGTCTCCTCTTAGCATCCATTCCCAAATGTCTATTCCTCATTACACTCTTTAAACCACCAAGGCATTTACTCGCTTCTCTCAATCTACATTCTACCTCCACCTTCACTCCACCTTTTCCTGCTACACTTGCACCCAAGTATCTAAAACTATCCACTTCCTCCAGTCGCTCTCCCTTAATGTTCACTTCCAGTCTACTGCCACTTTCACCCCTTGTACATCTCATCACCTTACTTTTACCCACATTTATCTTTAACTTTCTTCTATCACATACTCTCCCAAACTCTGCCACCAGCTTCCTCAATCCCTCCTCTGACCCTGCCACAAGCGCAGTGTCGTCCGCAAACAACAGCTGGCTCACCTCCCACTTTTCTCCATTTTCTTTAACCATCTCCAATCCCTGACTCACTACCCTAGCATTCACCTCTCGCACCACCCCATCCATGTATAAGTTGAACAGCCAGGGCGACATAACGCATCCTTGACGAAGTCCCACCTTTACTTCAAACCACTCACTCTCTCCATTACTAATCCTAACACATGCTCTACTACTCTAATAAAAACTCTTGACAGCTCCCAAAAGCTTTCCTCCTATCCCATAAATCTGCATAACCTCCCACAGTGCCTTTCTGTCTACCCTATCATAAGCCTTTTCCAGATCCATGAAAGCCCAAAAAACATCCTTCCCCTTTCCTATAGCTTTCTCACATATCTGTCTTACCACAAAGATCTGATCTACACAACCTCTACCCGTCCTAAATCCACACTGTTCCTCACCAATTACTCCCTCTGTTCCTCTCCTAATCCTCTCAATTAAGATCCTCCCATAAGCCTTCCCTACTACACTCAACAGGCTAATCCCTCTGAAATTACTACATTCACACTTGTCCCCTTTTCCCTTGTAAAGAGGAACTATACAGGCACTTCTCCAGTCCTCCGGTACTCTACCCTCTCTCCAGCAAACATTAAATAACCTCACCAACCAGTCCACCATCACTGCACCTCCCTTTTTCAGACATTCTGCATGACATCCATCCAGACCAGGTGCCTTACCTGCTTTCATCATCTTTACAGCTGCCTTCACCTCATCCTTCCTTATTTCTCCTCCATTCTCCTCACTCCTCACTCTCATTTTCTTCGCATTTCCCACTGCAGCTATCTTTCCTTCCCTATCCTCCTTCACATTCAGCAACTCCCTAAAATATTCTGCCCATCTTCCCCTCACTGCCATCTCTTCCATTATCAACTCTCCATCTGTACCTTTTACCTTTTCTTCCCTACTTGATTCGCCTCCTCTTCCTCTCTTAATTTCTTTCCAAAACATCTTTTTATTACTTTCAAAATTTTCTGTCATACTCCTACCCCATTTCACATCTGCTCTCCTCTTTGCCTCCTTTACCTTTTGCTTTACTTCTCTTTTCTTTTCTTTGTACGTCTCATATGACTCCCCTGTCCTCTTTTGTAACCAATCTGTGAATGCTCGCTTCTTCTCTTCTACAGCCTTCTTTGTTTCCTCATCCCACCATTCACTACCCTTTCTTCTATTTCCCCCTGTCCTTCTTGTTCCACACACCATCCTTGCACACTTTAAGACTCCCTCCTTGAACCATCCCCATTCCTTCTCCACACCCATCTCTGCTCTATCCTTTACTCCCTCCCACTCCTCCTTCAGCTTCTTTTCGTACTCCTTCTCCTTTTCCTTTAAGGAGTTCACTCTAAGAACCTCCCTACCTTTTGTCCCTTTCCTCCTTCTCCATCTATCCTCCACTCTCAGCTTACCTTCCACCAAAAAATGATCTGATATTCCCCCACCCTCTCCCCTTAGCACATGTACATCCTTAACTCTTCCTATCATAATCCTATTTACCACTACATAATCCATTAGCGCTCTATCTACCACCCTTCCCTCCACCACCCTCTCCCATGTGTACTTATGCTTGACTTTCTTCCGAAACACTGTATTTGCTATCATCAACTCTCTTTCTAGACACATTTCCACCATCAACTCTCCACTACGATTCTTTCCTGGAACTCCACACTTCCCAACCACTCCATCGATTGGACCATTTCCCACCCTAGCATTAAGGTCTCCCAGTACTATTACATTGACATTTCTTCCTAAACCCTCTATGCACTCATTTAAATCTATCCAAAAGGCCTCCCTTTCTTCCATGTTCTTCTCACTGCCCGGCCCATATGCACTTACAAAGACCCACATCTCCTTTCCCAGTTTCACCTTCATCCACATTACCCTTGAGGAAACCTCCTTCCACTCCACTACCCCTTTACCTATCTCCTCACTTACTAGAATAGCCACCCCTTCTCTCCCTCGCCCTCTCTTCACTCCTGATAACCTCCCACTTACACTCCCAAACTTACACTCACCCTTCCCTTTCAACTTAGTTTCACTCAAAGCCAACACATCCAACTTTCTTCTCACAAACATACTACCTATCTCTTCCCTTTTACTCTCATCTGTACCACATCCACGCACATTAAAAGACCCAAACCTTAGGGTGCTGGCCCGAGGCCCTCCAGCACCCCTTATGCCTTTCCTTTGATTTTTAGGAATTTGCCCCTTGGGGCTACAGGGAGAAGGATGCCTAGTCCCTCTCCCCGTCCCTTTCTTCTCGCCTCTTACGATCCAAGTGGGAAAACTTGGTGGCAGTATTCTTTTCCCCCACCACAGGGAATTCCCCCAATCAGAAGGAGAATACTCAGAGAAATGGTACAGGACAGCAACAAGGGGTTGGGGGACAGCATAACGGAGGGACAGTCGTAGTATAAAAGTGTCATCATTTCTCTATGAACAGAATTTCTTCTATCATAGACAAAATGATGTGTGGCTCTGGTCCGTAGGGGCGCCCCATATAGACCCTAAAGTATCGACTGCATGCTACTTTGCCACAATAACAAGCAACCAATACCCCAGACGGGGGTAGAAGAGAAGCATAATCCAAATAGGACCACAAGAGTAAAAGAGGAGAAGGAAAAGGTAAACAATATATTAGAAAAAGTTCAAGAGGATGTACAAGAAACAGGGAAAGAAATTGAAGAAATATAAAGACTAGGGAAATACAATACAGATAAGACCAGACCAATTAAGATCAAATTCAGGTCACAAACGACAGCAGAGCATATCTTAACAAAAACAGGGAAAGTACCAGACAGTGAGCAATATAAACAGGTATGGATAAAAAGAGAAATGAATTAAGAGGAAAGAGAGGATGAGAAAACAAAAAGACTAGAAGCTAAGAAAAAAAAACTAGAAAAGAACAGAGTCAGAAAAAGAGGAATTCTATTGGAGAGTAGTGGATATGAAAGTGAGGAAATGGTTCATACCAGAGAAAAACGGAAAGGAAACAGAAAACACGATGGAAGTAGCAGAAAATTAAAAGTGTCTTACACAAATATAGATGGATTAATAACAGGCTGGAACGAACTGAATGATTACCTGATGAAAAAAGAACCGGATATGAGGGGAATTATAGAGACAAAATTGAAAGGTCTACTACCACCCAACAGTGTAGGACATGGTGCAGATAATTATTGGATTAGAAACAGAGAGGTAAAACAAGGGGGTAGAGTTATGTTCCTGGCTAAAAAGGATATAAATGTGAGGAATGTCACATGTGGAAAGAATAGAGATGATTATGATGGAAGTGGAGGACAGGGATGGGAAGAGCAGGAAGATTGTAGTACATTATGTGCCTCCTAAAACGGCTTCGTGGGAAGAGAGAGAACACAAAAGTATGTTAGAAGTCACAAGGATAACACTAAATAATATAATGGAAGATAGAGGATGAATAGTTATAATGGGTGACATTTATTGTAAAGAAATCTGCTGGGAAGAGATGACAGTGAAAGGTGGAGATGACTTATGAGGAAATGTACTACTTGATATGATTATAGAACATACAATGACGCATTGGGTACAAGATAGTACTGGGTACAGAAATGAGGAAGAACCATCAAGACTGGACCTAATAATCACATCAGAATCCGAAATAGTGGACAAGATTGAATATAAGACACCAATAAGTAAAAGCGACTACATATTGGTTTAACTGGAAGTAAATTAGGAAAAATACATGGAAAAAACGAACAATATAGAAAGGGAAGACTAATGTATGGAAAAATAAATTTTGATAAAATAAGAGAACTCTTTCAAAAAGCAGACTGGGAAAGGATACACAAGGAAGAAACAACAGTAGAAGAGAAATGGAATATTTTGACAAAAATTCATAAAGGAGTGGAAAAGTATGTTCCAAGACAAAAACAAGAAAAAGGATATGTAAAGTGTTGGTACAACAAAAGATGTAGGGAGTTAAAAGACAAAAGGGATAAAGCTTGGATAAAATGGGAAAAAAATACAAAAAACCTGAAAAATGGAAAATATATACTAGTTATAGAAAGGAATATGTACAAGTGTGCAGAGAAGAAAAGAGAAAATACGAAAAAGATGTCATAGAAATATTTAAAGATCAACCAAAACTATTTTACAGATTTGTAAACAACAAACTGGAAAACAAATAAGAATTAGAGAAACTACGACAAGCAGAGGTTGAATACACAGAGGAAATATTAATGGCAGAAATTATGATCAAGCACTTTAAATCGGTGTTTACGAGGGAGAACATACAACCTAGAGATGTCGAGTGGGAAGAGAAAGTCCCCCCCCCCCATGAAAGAGATAGAAGTATCAAGGAATGAAATAATAAATCACTTGAGTAATCTCGATGTCAGAAAATCGCATGGACCAAATGAAATAGCAAACTGGATTTATTTTAAGAGAACGCAGGCATGAACTAACAGACAAAATACATAGTCTAATAAGCAGTTCATTGAAAGAAAAGTTCCAGAAGATTGGAAAAGAGCAAATATTGTACCAATATATAAAGGGGGAAAGAATGAAGTACCTACTAACTATAGACCGGTGTCTCTTACAAGTACGATAGCTAGAATTTGTGAAAGAATTACCAAAACTAGATGGGTAAGGCATTTGGAAAAACAACGTACTAAATCCAAGGCAATTTGGATTTAGACAAGGACGATCATGCGTCACAAACTTAATGTGTTTCTATTCAAGGCTAATAGATGTAATACAAGAAAGAGATGGATGGGCTGATTGTGCATTTCTAGACCTGAAAAAAGCTTTTGATAAGGTGCCACATAAGAAGTTGCTTAAGAAATTAGAAACTTCAGGAGGAATACAGGGCAAATTGCTGAAATGGATGGAAGACTTCTTGCATGAAAGGAAAATTAGAGTGGTGATAAGAGACAAACACTCAAATTGGGAGGAAGTGATAAGTGGAGTTCCACAAGGAACAGTTCTGGCTCCAATAATGTTTCCTATATATATTAATGATATGGATGAAAGAATTGAAAGTTATATGAGCTTCTTTGCGGACGATGCAAAATTGTTGAAAAAAGTGAACATTGTAGAAGATAGTGAGTCGCTACAGAGTGATCTCAATAAAGTATGGGAATGGAGTAGGAAATGGGAGATGGAATTCAGTATTAAGAAATGTAGTATAATGGAATTTGGAAGAAGCGAAAAAAGAATAGTGGGATCATATAAATTGGGAGAGGAAGAAATTAAAAAAAGTAGAAAATGAGAAGGACCTGGGAGTCATTATCATGGATATGTCCCCTGAGAAACATATAAACAAATTTTTTTAAGAAACTTATGATTTGATAAAACGATCAAAGTGGCATTTATATACCGGGAAAAAGAAGTGGTGAAGAAAATACTAGTCACTTTGATAAGACCAAGATTGGAGTATTCAGCGACGACGTGGTCACCAAGTACAAAAAAAAATGTATAACAAAATCTGAAAGAATACAAAGAGCAATTACAAAATTGGCACCAACACTCTCATATCTATCATATGAAGAGAGACTTACAAAACTTGAGCTACAGACATTAGAGCAAAGAAGAGAGAGAGGAGACTTGATAACTATTTATAGAATCATGAAAGGCATAGAAACTACTGATAGAGAGGATCTTATAAAATGGGATAGTAGAGATACAAGAGGACACGGAAAGAAAATCAAGAAAGACAGTTATAGAAGAGACCTAAAAAAAGAACAGCTTTCCCCACAGGGTAATAGACGTTTGGAACAACTTAGATGAGAATGTGGTGGGTGCAAAAATAATACACGAATTTAAAAACAGTCTAGATAAAATGAGATATGAAGACGGGACACCACGAGCATAGCTCCCCTTTCCGTAAAATAGAATTAGGTAAATACAACTAGGTAAATACACACATATTTCTTTTCTTCGTATGACAGCAGCGTGAGATTGTCCACTAGGATAGAAGCGCTGGCAAACCACAGTCCAAATACCAACCCCTCACTTCCTCTCTTTGCTCTCCTCTCCTTTCCTCCATTTCTTCTTAAGATTCCTTGACCGTAGCCGTAATAAAACCCGTAATATTATGTTGGATAGGTTGAATTCCTGCATACACCCGCTTTGTCATGATGAAGCTACATACTCCTCAGTTCCTGTTAATGTGTTCACCACAGCCATATGGCATTTACTCCTCCTTGATGTAAAAAGGAAATAATTATTTTAACTCGTTAGTGCCCAGAAGGGTTCCTGCAAACTAAATAATGTCGCTTGGCGATCACCAGAACAACATCTGAAAAGAGGACACTTGGATTTACTGGGTTAATCAGAAACTGTGGTCTGTGGTGTCTTCTGTTTCATACAGAATCTTCGAAGTTTTTTTTTTAGCTCTACTTTGTATAATTTATTTATTGGTCTGTTTATCTAGTACTATTCATTCATGCCCTGCTGTTCGCTTAGTCAAGTACTATCAATGCAGCAGGGAAAATGATTCCGGTCTCCATTCACTCTAGCACCTGGTAGCCTATGCCCTCACAATCGTGGGGATAGCGGAGATGACCTTCTACAAAGGGGAGAAAATCAAGCAGCGGTCCTCCACCCGAGGTCTGGAGATCCCTCGAGGAGACTCATAACTTGAAGCCACAAACTTGAATCCTGGATATCCGACGTTTTAATATATTGTTTAAATGTATTGTTGAAAGGAACCCAAATAACATTACATAGGATATTGAGTACGTGAGGAAATAGGTTGAGAACCTTTGCTCCAGACCTCTTGTATCCATGACTCAAGATACATGCATCATAATACATTAACACCCGATTCCAAGTATAATAGCAGAGTTACAATGTATGTATAGATATGAATAATCCCTAACTTTGAAATACGGAAGTTGAACAGAACCATAAGAAAGCCGCTGAACCAACACCATGTCCTGTTCCCAGGGGAGACGATCGACAGTCATCAGATTCTGAAATGGCCCCACGACAGTTGATTGAAAAAGGTGGTAAGGAAATTAACTTTTCGACTTCTTACACGTCTTCTCCAGAGTAACAGACACAAACAGATCGATATGATTTACACCCTTACAGTAGATTATCCTGCGTTTTTTGCTGAAGACCAGCCTGGGTGCAGCCAATGATAGATTAATCATTAAACCCTTCCCTGTGGTTGGTGACCCCTCCTGAGACGATATTTCCGGTTTCCACCAACTTCCTCATTTTATTTCCAAGTCCCGTGCGGAGGGGGCTTTCATGAACCTCCTTGGAGGACGTCAATAAACGCACGGACATTATCATAACGCAGTCAAAGGGTGGTGGCATCATGATAATGAATAAGAAGGATTACGTGGGAAAGATGCACGAGAACATGTATGAGAAGATGCCTGCCGGCTTCGCGCAACAAGAAGCTGACTGGTTCAAGAAGGCAAAGGGGATTTTGTCCAGAACAAATAGGGGCAAATGTCCTCTTAGAATTTTGGAGGAGGCCCCAAGACTCCCAAAGATGAGAGGACTACCGAAGTTGTACAAACCAGAAATTCCAATGAGGCCCATTACACAAGGAATAAAGACTGAGCCAAACAACTTGCGAAACCCTTGTCCTCTACATTGGGTTCAATAAGTGGCGCACACCTACGCAACTCGGCAGATCTGATTGAACGCCTCAAGGACGTGAACTTCGAGAAAAAGAAATTAGCCAACTTTGATGTGAAAACGTTCTTTACGAATAAGCGTGAAGAGGGCTTTCAATTCCACCGACGACGATGACTTGCCGGTCAGAAAAACGGATCATCTTGATTTAGTGTTTATGCGTAAACTTCGTTGCATTCATGCCCGAGGACCAGGTGTATACACAGCATCGAGGTTTGGCAATGGGCCCCCATCTGAATGTAGTCATGGCGCCTTTCTATTTGAAGGCATTGGAAGATGACATCATGGTAAGAGGCTGTGAATGGTTCCGCTATGTAAATGATGTGTTGGTTGTGATGGCTGAGGGATCAAACGTGGGCAATAAGATTCGCATCTTTAACTGAGGAGACGAAAACATTCAATTCACTGTGAAACTGGAGGTAGACCACAAGTTGCCGCTCCTCGATATTGTGACACACCAAGAGATAAATGTGGTTATATTTTCTATATGTAGGAAGCCGACAAACAACGACGACTTCATACACAGTACACGGCTCAAATCCAAAGTAGCGATTAGTTTCTACCTGTTGGCCATTAGAATTTGTATCGAAAAGTTTTTAGAGGAAGCATTGTATACAGCATACCGTGTGGTGAATGTTCTGCTGTGTGTTATGGTGAGACGTCACGGGGGGTTACAAAAATGATAAGGAAGCACAGAAATTACCTGCGGCACCACAGAACCTCGAACTCCCTAGTGGTGCATGTACAGTCACACGAACACCGTCTTAGGTGGGACAGTACTCACCCCCTCTGCAAGGGATTTCGGAAGAAAATGAGTAAGTTCGTGGAAGCCGCATACGTCGTCTCAGGAGAGATCACCAACCACGCTGAGGGTTTGCTGAATTATCATTGGTTACAGCCAGGCTTGTCCTCGGTAAGAGCGGGGACCAATCAGTGTGGTCCGTTTCAAGACGTCCGGCAAGATGTGTATGTGTGTGTATATATATCTGGGTTTCTAAAACTTTTTCTACACCAGGACACACCTATGAATTAACCAAAACTTTGGGGCGCATCGTTGATTCTACCCCAAAAAAGGAACTAGTTCATTACAAACTCCCATAAATCATGTAAAACGAAAATATAGAAAATAGACGGCAAGTATTAAAAGATCCGGATTTTCATTTATAATCAGTTGAGAGAAAGGGGGGAGGTGAGGTGGGATCAGAAATGACTTATTTAAATCCCCTAGGAAAGAAAAAGGGAAAGGATTACCCATGCCATTACTTCTTAAAGATTAAAGGAATTTACCTTTCAGTTCAAAATGTCAAACGGTATATATATATATATATATGTATATATATATATATACATATATATACATATATATATGTATATATATATATATGTATATATATATATATATATATACATATATATATAATACTGATGACCCACTTTCGGAGAAGAATAAGCGAAAGTATAAAGATCTGTATATTTCGATCACTAACTGTGATCCTCTTCAGCAGATGTGAATTACAGAGTAGAGAACAATGTGTATTCATACAGAAGTAGAGAGGTAAGCAGGAAGGGACGGGGGGCTCAGGTCACGTGTCCGGGGTTGCATGGACCTTGGTGGCTTTTGTCCACCGCTAATGTAGATGGTAACATTTTATTTGTTGCAAATGAAGAAATACAATCTGGTGACCATTGACCATAAGAAATGTTATAATTTGGGAAATTGTTCATCAAAGAGAATTCTACCAGCTTTCTTCTGAAACTACATTTGGATTTGTACATTATTTCAGCATCGTCCCAATTTATCCGATGGTTTTTGTTGGCGACATGCTGAAATACCGTGGAATTTTCCTGCCCATATTTTACAGAGTTCTTGTGTTCCTTGACCCTGGTAGTGAGGTCTCTACCCGTTTGTCCCCAATATACCTGTACAGCCTTGCAATCTAAACAAGGTAACTTATAAACTCTAGGGGTTGTATTACTCTTGGATCTATGATGTATATTGACAACTTTACTGAACAAGTTGTTGGGATAATTGAATATAAAATTTACTTTTTCCTTTGGTAACAAATGTGACAAGTCATTAATTGATTTATTATAAGGTAATTTTATGCATCTATCATCCCACTTATGATTCATGGCGGAATGGGAATCTGATTTGTAAAAACTAATTTTGTCCTTACTAAGAGCTTTTTGTAAAAACCACGATGGGTATCCTAATTTTGTTAGTTGACTTCTTACTGAAATTAGTTCCATGTCTAAATATTGGGAACTACAAATTCTCAAAGCCCGTAAGAATAGGCCTGAAGTGACACTATATTTTATTTTGTCAGGATGGTGACTAAAGAAATGTAGGTAGCTCCCTATGTGGGTGGGGTTCCTATAAACTGTGAACGATAAAGACTCCGCATTTCTAATTATTATGATATCTAAAAAGGGTAATTTGTGATCTATTTTCCATTCCACCTTGAATTTGATGTTGTTCGTTAGGTGATTAAGTTTGTTGTAAAATTCTTGGAAGGAACCCCATTCATCGTCCCAAACCGTAAAGATTTCATCAACATATCTGTGCCAAAACATTGCGGGTGGTTTAATTTCCGGTAGTAGCACTGATTCAAAATATTCCATATATAAATTGGCTAGAACTGGCAAGAGATTAGAGCCCATGGAACATCCAAATTTCTGTTTATAATGAAGATCTTTTAATGAAAAAACATTAGTGTTGACGCAAAGTTTTAAGCTTATTATTTTTTCTAGTGGCAGTGGTAGCTGGTTTTGGTATGGTTGTAATTTTTCCTCCAAAAACTCTAGAATTACCGTTACATCAATCTGTGTGAATAAAGAAACTACATCTAGACTTAGTAATTTTCTGCTCCTTGGTAGGTTGTGACTTTTGATCTTTCTTATAAAGTCTTCTGAGTGTTTTATGTGAGACTCTGAGAAACAACCTACATACGGTGATAGTATTTGTGTGAGCCATTTTGAGGTCTTATGTGTACAATTATTCCTATTTGATATGATCATTCTTTCACAGATTTTAGCCATCGTACTTGTAAGAGAAACCGGTCTATAGTTAGTAGGGTCTTCTTTGTTTCCCCCTTTATATATTGGTACTATATTTCCTCTTTTCCAATCTTCTGGAACTTTTCCTTCTTTCAATAAACTGCTTATTAGGCTATGTACTTTGTATGTTAGTTCATTCCTGCATTCTTTCAAAATCCAGTTTACCATTTCACCCGGTCCATGCGATTTTCTGACATCGAGATTACTCAAGTGTTTCATTGTTTCATTCCCTGATACTTCTATCTCTTTCATAGGGGGAACTCTCTCCTCCATTCATTATCTCTAGGTTGTATGTTCTCCCTTGTAAACACCGATTTAAAATACTTATTCATAATTTCTGCCATTTCTATTTCCTCTGTGTATTCGACTCCTCCTTGTCGTAGTTTCTCTAATTCTTATTTGCTTTTCAGTTTGTTGTTTACAAATCTGTAGAATATATTTTTTTTTATCTTTACATTTTTCTATGACATCTTTTTCGTATTTTATCTTTTCTTCTCTGCGTACTTGTACATATTCACTTCTATAACGAGTATATATTTTCCATTTTTCAGGTTATTTGTCTTTTTTCCATTTTATCCAGCTTTGTCCCTTTTGTCTTTTAACTCCCTACATCTTTTGTTATATCAGCACTTTACATATCCTTTTTCTTGCTTTTGTCTTGGCACATACTTTTCCACTCCTTTATAAATTGTTGTCAAAATACTCCATTTCTCTTCTACTGTTGTTTCTTCCTTGTGTATTCTTTCCCAGTCTGCTTTTTGAAAGAATTATTTTATTTTGTCAAAGTTTATTTTTTCATACATCAATCTTCCCTTTCTATATTGCTGCTTTTTCATGTATTTTTCCTTGTTTAGTTCCAGTTCAAACAATATGTGGTCACTTTTATTTATTGGTGTTTTATATTCGATCTTGTCCAATATTTCGGGTTCTGATGTGATTATTAGGTCCAGTCTCGATGGTTCTTCCTCATTTCTATACCTAGTATTCTCTTGTATCAATTGCGTCATTGTATGTTCAATAATCATATCAAGTAGTATATTTCTCCATTGGTTATCTCTATCCTTCATTGTCATCTCTTCCCATCATTTTTCTATACAATTAAAATCACCCATTATAATTATTCGTCCTCCATCTTCCACTATCTTACTTAGTGATATCCTGGTGTCTTCTAACACATTTTTGTGTTCTCTCTCTTCCCACGAAGCCATTTTAGGAGGCACATAATTTATTACAAACTTTCTGCTCTTCTTATCCTTGTCCTCCACTTCCATCGTAATCATCTTTACTCTATTCTTTCCATATGTGACATTCCTCACATCTATATCCTTCTTAGTCAGGAACATAACTCTACCCCCTTGTTTTGTGTCTCTGTTTCTAATCTAATAGTTATATGCACCATGTCCTACACTGTTGGGTGGTAGTGGGCCTTTTCATTTGGCTCTACAATTCCCATTATGTCCGGTTCTTTTTCCTTCAGATAACCATTCAGTTCGTTCAATCCTGTTATTAATCCATCTATATTTGTGTAAGACACTCTTAATTTTCTGCTACTTCCATTGTATTTTCTGTTTCCCTTTTTGTTTTTCTCTGTTATGATCCATTTCCTCACTTTCATATTCACCACTCCCCAATAGAATTCCTCTTTTTGTGACTCTGTTTTTTTTTTCTCGTTTTTCCTTAGCTTCTTGTCATTTCGTTTTTTCGTCCTCTCTTTCTTCTTTATTCATTTCTGTTTTTATCCATACCTATTTATATTGTTCACTGTCTGTTAATTTCCTTGTTTTTGCTAAGATATTTTCTGCTGTCGTTTGTTACCTGAATTTAAACTTAATTGGTCTGGTCTTATCTGTACTATATTTCCCGAGTCTATACATTTCTTCAATTTGTTTCCCTATTTCAGGTTTATCTTCCTGAACTAATTCTAATATATTGTTTACTTTTTCTTTTTCCTCCTTAATTCTCGTAGTCCTGTTCCTCTTCTCTTCCATCCCTAATATAATTATATAGTTCTTTTTATCTGCTAAGTCTCTTACTATATTCTCCTCCTCCCGCATTACTTTAATAACTGTATTTTCAGTTTGTCCTTTCATCTGCTGTGTCACTATGTCGTTAAATACAATTTCATTGTTCTCCTGGACTTTCTTCCAACCCTGTGCTTCTTTTGCTATGGACTCTTTATTCTCTCTATTATTCCTCTTCAATTCCTCATTCTCATCTTTTACTTTCTTTAACTGTTTTTTCAATTCTTCTACTTCTTTAGTTAGGTTTTGGTTTTCTTTCTTTAATTTTTCCAATTTATCTACTCGCTCTGCAATCTGTGTGAGTTGACCTAGCCTACTTTCCCAGTGTTGAGACATTTTTTCTAGTCTTTCCTCTAGCCTTGCTAATTGGGGGAGGTTGGCAACCCCCTGTTTATTAAATCCACTGAAATTATTATCTTCACTTTCCACTTTGTTGTTCTTATCTATATTTCTAAACTTAATGGTTTTACTGAAATTATTTATTTCTCCTGCGTCAGCTGAGGATCTTTTGTTGACATTTTTTCCGTCAGTTGGCGCCCGTGCGCCTCCTTCCTCATTTCCTTCCATTTCCCTCAGTAATCCCTCCTCTTCTCCTTTTTCATCACTTTCTCACTACACCACGAGCTTTCCTCTTCCCTATAATACAAAAAGATACTTCCTCGTTGTTGAGATCCACATAATTTTCCCTTCTTCTTAGGAGCTCCAATCTTCGCTGTGAATCGGTCTACGTCTGTGTGTGTGTGTGTGTGTGTGTGTGTGTGTGTGTGTGTGTGTGTGTGTGTGTGTGTGTGTGTGTGTGTGTGTGTGTGTGTGTGTGTGTGTGTGTGTGTGTGTGTGTGTGTATTTACCGACTTGTACCCACTTGTATTTTACGGGAAGGAGAGTTATGTTCGTGGGGTCCCGTCTTCATATCTCGTTTTACCCAGACTGTTTTTAAATTAGTTAATTGTTTTTGCACACACCACATTCTCATCTAACTTGTTCCAAACGGCTGTTACCCTGTGGGGAAAGCTGTTCTTTTTCAGGTCCCTTCTATAACTGTCTTGCTTGATTTTCTTTCCGTGTCCTCTGGTATTTCTACTATCCAATTTTATTAGATCGTCTCTATCAATAGTTTCTATGCCTTTCATGATTCTATAAATAGTTATCAAGTCCCCTCTCTCTCTTCTTTGCTCTAATGTCTGTAGCTCAAGTTTTGTTAGTCTCTCTTCATATGATAGTTCTGAGAGTGTTGGTGCCAATTTTGTAATTGCTCTTTGTATTCTTTCAAGTTTTGTTATACATTTTTTTGTACTTGGTGACCACGTCGTCGCTGCATAGTCCTATCTTGCTCTTATCAATGTGACTCGTATTTTCTCCACCATTTCTTTGTCCAGGTATGTAAATGCCACTTTGATTGTTCTTATTAAATTATAAGTGTCTCCAATTTTTTTGTTTATATGTTTCTCAGGGATATTATTCACAATAATGACTACCAGGTCCTTCTCATTTTCTACCTTTTTTAAGTTCTTTTTCTCCTAATTTATATAATTTCACTATTCTTTTTTTGCTTCTTCCAAATTCCATTATACTACACTTCTTAATATTGAATTTCATTTCCCACTTCCTACTCCATTCCCATACTTTATTGAGATCACTCTGTAGCGACTGATAATCTTCAGTGTTCACTTTATTCAACAATTTTGCATCATCCGCAAAGAAGCTCATATAACTTTCAATTCCTTTATTCATATCATTAATATATATAGCATACATTATTAGGGCCAGAACTGTTCCTTGTGGAACACCACTTATCACTTCATCCCAATTAGTGTTTGTCTCTTATCACTACTATCATTTTTCTTTCATGCAAGAAGTCTTCCATCCACTCCTGCAGTTTCTAATTTCTTAAGCAACTTCTTATGTGGTACCTTATCAAAAGCTTTTTTCAGGTCTAGAAATGCACAATCAGCCCATCCATCTTTTTCTTCTATCACATCTACTAGACTTGAATAGAAACTCATTAAGTTTGTGACGCATGATCATCCTTGTCTGAATCCAAATTGCCTTGGATTTAGTACGTTGTTTTTTCCAAATGCCTTACCCATCTACTTTTGTTAAATCTCTCACAAAATTTTCTATCGTACTTGTTAGAGAGACCGATCTATAGTTAGTAGGGTCTTCCTTGTTTCCCCCTTTATATATTGGTACTATATTTCTTCTTTTCCAATCTTTTGGAACATTTCCTTCTTTCAATGAACTGTTTATTAGACTATGTATTTTGTCTGTTTCATTCCTGCATTCTCTCAAAATCCAGTTTACCATTTCATCTGGTCCATGCGATTTTCTGACATCGAGACTACTCAAGTGTTTCATTATTTCATTCCCTGATACTTCTATCTCCTTCATAGAGGTACTTTCTCCTCCCAATCGATATCTCTAGATTACATGTTCTCCCTTGTAAACACCGATTTAAAATACTTGTTCATAATTTCTGCTTTTTCTATTTTCTCTTTGTATTCAACTCCTCCTTGTCGTAGTTTCTCTAATTCTTGTTTGTTTTTCAGTTTGTTGTTTACTTATCTGTAAAATAGTTTTGGTTGATCTTTACATTTTTCTATGACATCTTTTTCGTATTTTCTTTTTTCTTCTCTGCACACTTGTACATATTTCTTTCTATAACTAGTATATATTTTCCATTTTTCAGGTCATTTGTCTTTTTTCCATTTTATCCAAGCTTTATCCCTTTTGTCTTTCAACTCCCTACATCTTTTGTTGTACCAGCACTTTACATATTCTTTTTCTTGTTTTTATCTTGGGACATATTTTTCCACTCCTTTATAATTTTTTGTCAAAATACTCCATTTCTCTTCTACTGTTGTTTACTCCTTGTGTAATCTTTCCCAGTCTGCTTTTTGAAAGAATTCTCTTGTTTTATAAAAAAAAAAAAATCATACATCAATCTTCCCTTTCTATATTGTCCATTTTTTTGTGTATTTTTCCTCATTTGGTTCCAGTTCAACCAGTATGTGGTCATTTTTACTTATTGGTGTCTTATATTCAATCTTCTTTAGGTTCTGAAGTGATTATTAGGTCCAGTCTCGATGGTTCTTCCTTATTTCTATACCTAGTATTCTTTTGATTCCATTGCGTCATTGTATGTTCTATAATCATATCATGGTTCATTTTCTTGAACTACTTCTAATATTTTATTTACATCTATAATTAATCATATCATGGTTCATTTTCTTGAACTACTTCTGTTTTATTTACATCTTCTTTTTCTTCCTTTATTTTTGTAGCCCTATTTACATTATACTTCTATTCCATCCCTAATATAATTATACATTTCTTTTTATCCGCTAAGTCTCCTACTATATTCTCCATCTCCCTCATCACTTTAATAATTGTGTTCTTATTTTGGTCTTTCATCTCCTGTTCCATTATACCTCTAAATTCTACTTTATATTTCTCTTTTATTTTTTTCGAACCACTTACCTCCTTTGCTATGGACTCTTTATTCTCTTTATTACCCCTCTCTAATTCCTCATTCTCTTCCTTTACTTCTCTTAGCTGTTTCTTTAATTCTTCTAACTCTTTAGTTAGGTTTTGATTCTTCCTCTTTAGTTCTTCCAGTTTATCAACTCTTTGAGTAATCAACTTTAATTGGTTAAACTTAACTTCCCAATTTTCATTCATTTCTTTTAGTTTCTCCTCTAGATTTACTAGTCGGGGAGGTTGTTATTTCCTCCCTCATTAAATCCGTGGAAATGGTTTTCTTCACCTTCCATTTCGCTGCTCTTATCTATATTTCTAGTCTTTACATTTCTGCTAATCCCTTCATCTTCATTATCATCCGGTCGCCGTTTGTTTGCATGGCGTCTGGGTCCCTGGATCCAGTCTTCCCTTTCCTCATTTCCTTCCATTTTCCTCAGTAATCCCTCCCCCTCTCCCCTTTCATCACCCTCCCACTACACCAAGAGCCATCCCCTCCCTAAAAATACAACACAGGTAGTTCCTTGTCGATGTGATCCTCGAAATTCGTAGATAACTCCGGAGTACGAACTTTGCTGCCACCTTGACCGACGTGTGTGTGTGTGTGTGTGTGTGCGTGTGTACGTGTATATATATATATATATATATATATATATATATATATATATATATATATATATATATATATGGGAGGTTATGCAGATTTATGGGATAGGAGGAAAGCTTTTGGGAGCTGTCAAGAGTTTTTATGAGAGTAGTAGAGCTTGTGTCAGGATTAGAAATGGAGAGAGTGAGTGGTTTGAAGTAAAGTTGGGACTTCGTCAAGGATGCGTTATGTCGCCCTGGCTGTTCAACTTATACATGGATGGGGTGGTGCGAGAGGTGAATGCTAGGGTAGTGAGTCAGGGATTGGAGATGGTTAAAGAAAATGGAGAAAAGTGGGAGGTGAGCCAGCTGTTGTTTGCGGACGACACTGCGCTTGTGGCAGGATCGGAGGAGGGATTGAGGAAGCTGGTGGCAGAGTTTGGGAGAGTATGTGATAGAAGAAAGCTAAAGATAAATGTGGGTAAAAGTAAGGTGATGAGATGTACAAGGGGTGAAAGTGGCAGTAGACTGGAAGTGAACATTAAGGGAGAGCTACTGGAGGAAGTGGATAGTTTTAGATACTTGGGTGCAAGTGTAGCAGGAAAAGGTGGAGTGAAGGTGGAGGTAGAATGTAGATTGAGAGAAGCGAGTAAATGCCTTGGTGGATTAAAGAGTGTAATGAGGAATAGACATTTAGGAATGGATGCGAAGAGGAGACTGTATGAAGGAGTGATTGTGCCAACAGCACTGTATGGGGCAGAAACGTGGAACATAAGAGAAGAAGAGAAAAGGAGTTTGAATGTGTTTGAGATGAGGTGTCTGAGAAGTATGGTGGGGGTTACTAGGCTAGATAGCGTGAGAAATGAGGAGGTGAGGAGGATAACAGGGGTGAAAAAGGAGTTGGGGGATAGGGTTGATGAAAGAATATTAGGATGGTTTGGACACATGGAAAGAATGAGTGAAGAAAGACTAGTAAAAGAGGTATGGAAGGCAGATGTGGAGGGAGTGAACATGAGGGGACGTCCTAGGATGAGGTGGATGGATGGGGTGAAGGGGGCTTTGGGGAAGAGGGGAATGGCTGTTGAGGAAGGAAGGGATAGGACGGAAGACAGAGGTGAGTGGAGAATGGTTGTATATGGATGATGTTGTGATTGCATGAGGAGGAATGGGCGGGGGGGTGGGGGTGGGGTAGTATGTGTGAGTAAATTTTGACGCAGCCCGAAGGGATTTCTCCCCGTCCGCTCCTTATATGCAAGGGGGGACGGAGAGGGGGGGGGCGCCGATTAAATGAAGCAGCCTTGCTGTGGATGTGCTGTGTCTTGCAACACTGCTTCTGACCCAGGGCGGTGGGCAAGGTGCAGGGATGACCCGTCAT